>NC_084569.2:32974958-32994958 GCF_033978685.3 Nerophis lumbriciformis | reverse complement strand
TATACAACAACCTATCTGGAAACGATAAAAGAATCGATAAGGAATCGGTTCGATAAGAGGATTCGATAATGGGCTCGAACTCGATAATTTCTTATCAAACATCATCCCTAGATACAAGAGATGTGTTCAAAAACCGTGCCTCTACAAAGACAACAACAGCACGGCTAAAATGCTAACAGGAATGAGAAAGCGAAATTGCGATTGCTCCACCACAAAGAAGCGAACCATCAGTTTCTGCAATCAGCAGCGTGTGCTCCGAGAACAACAAGGCATTACATTACATAGAATGTTTTGCATTGTGAAGCCACACTAAAGACTCGGCTTCTCAGTGCTGCAAACAAACAGTCAACTGCCGTAATGTAATGTTGCAATTCTATGTTCATGTTTTTTAACACAATTACAATTGTTTATGTTTACCTTTCACATTTGAACCGTTACTATAACAATTTTCCAGTATCTGGGAATCGATACTGGTACTTAAAGGTAACAATTTTTGGTATTTTTGTGTGTGTAAACACAGCCTTATGTTTGTCATAACGGGGGGGTCGCATCTTACTGCGAGGTTTGTTCTCCCGGGAAGCAATCGGACTATTCCGGACAAGGTGTGAAGGTAGGAACATATTTATTTTCTCAATGAATCCTACACAGGACAAAGACCGGAACCAAACAAAAGAAAAGCGTGCCGTTCACACGAGAAGCTAACGAACAAAAACAACTTAAAGCAGGAAACATAGAAGCTAAACACTTAACATGGACTATGGCATGGAACAAACAAGACGTACTGTGGCATGAAACAACTAACCCTTACGTGGACACGGCATGAATCGAACAACTAGCAAAAACTTGGGATTGGACATGAAAACGAGCAGCATGAACTAAGCATGAAACAAGCAATGGCGCCAGGCCGACTGACAGGCTTAAATACTGGTCTCTTGATTAGAGCAGGTGTGTGTCCCGAACACCAGAGGCAGGTGAAAATAATAGGTCGCCATGAAAACTTAAACAAGGGTGCACAAAAACAGGAACTAGTGGAGTCTTAAACTAACAGAAAATAACAAAAAACACGATCCAGACCACAGATCATGACAATGTTGTGTCCTAAAAGTGGTTGTACTGTAAGCATTGTACTTATTACGCGCTTGCTAATAGTAAGGTGTATCCTAGTTGTAGTTTTCATTACCATATTTGGAGGTGTCGAAATCACCATGTAAAATTGCTGATGCTAATCAGTACCATGGACATGCAAAGCCAATTAGCATCAAGCTAGCGCCTTTTGTGAAAGTGTACTTGACTTTTGAGCGCTTTCTATCAGGCTTTCTTTGTTGGCATGGAAAATTGTAACATTACCTAGAGCAGTGGTTCTTAACCTGGGTTCGATCGAATCCTAGAGGTTCGGTGAGTCGGCCTCAGGGGTTCGGCGGAGGTCAAGACACACCCGACTCATCGTGTAAATAAAAACTTCTCCCTATCGAGGTATTATGGATACCCCCAAACTATATTCCTTCTAATTTTCCATCAGATTTGCAGGTGTGTCATTTGTTGCGAGTTCATGCACTGTGTTGGTTTTGTTCTTTGAACAAGGTGATGTTCATGCACGGTTCATTTTGTGCAACTGTAAAAAAAACACAACTCTGTCTTGACCTACTCAGTGGCCTAGTGGTTAGACTGTCCGCCCTGAGATCGGTAGGTCGTGAGTCATACCAAAGACTATAAAAATGGGACCCATTACCTCCCTGCTTGGCACTCAGCATCAAGGGTTGGAATTGGGGGTTAAATCACCCAAAAATGATTCCCGGGCGCGGCACCACTGCTCCCTTCACCTCCCAGGGGAACAAGGGGATGGGTCAAATGCAGAGGACAAATTTCACCACACTAGTGTGTGTTTGACAATTATTGGTACTTTAACTTAACTTAACTTGAATTTGGAAAAAAATATATATAGATTTTTCACTGGAACTGGTGGGGTTCGGCACCTCCAACAAGGTTAAGAACCACTGGACTAGAGGCAGTTTGGCTGAGTCCGCACTGAATGCTGCTTGACGGATTGTGTTAGTGTCATGACTTGGACTATGGCTTGGTTTGTTCTGCCGAGGTGCAAGTGAATTGGACCAGATGTGGCGTGAAGGTGAATACATGGTTTTCAAAACAACTACAAAAAAAGTACAAACGAAAAGCGCGCACAGTGGCGGAGAAAACGACTTGGCTATGAAAACAAATACTTGCACAAAGGCAGAAACTATGAACAACAAAAAAACACTAACTGTGGCTTAATAAACAAAAACTTACTTGGCATGGAACCGGCATGAAAAAAGAGCAGCAAGGGTCATAAGGGTGTGGAGAGTGTGCAGAATGTCACCAGAAAGACAAACTGAAAAACAATGAACTTGAATACTACAGACATGATTAACGAAAACAGGTGCGTGACTTAAAACGTGAAACAGGTGCGTGACGTGACAGGTGAAAACTAATGGGTTGCAATGGTGACAAACAAGAGTGCACAATGAGTCCAAACATGGAACAGGTGAAACTAATGGGTAATCATGGAAACAAGACAAGGGAGTGAAAAGCCAGAAACTAAAGAGTCCAATAACTAAACAAAACATGACTTAAAACAAAACATGATTACACAGACATGACAGTTAGATTGTTTAGTCCGCATCCGGACGTGACCTGACGTCACAAGCAACAAAGGTATCGAAATATAGCAGCGTTTGATTTTACATGAATCGATACTCGGTAAAACCGACAGAATTTGGTGGGTGCTTATAAAAGCAGCTAATCCCTAATTATAATGCACTAAAACTAATTATAATTATTCCATCCTTTTTTGTCCCTAAATGTCTTCTTACGCAAACTGATTCACACCATACAAAATGTCCCATTACAAGAATTTAGTTTTCCCTAAATTCTACGTTTTCTGGCCCAACAATGGCCATCGAAATGATTGGCGAAACCATGCCATTGGTTGAAAAACACCTGCAAAAATGTCCAGTTCTTATAAAACATTACTCACCAAACTGACATCCTACTTCTTCTCTGGTCTGGTAATCATCGCAAAGCCGTTCATTTCGTCTTTGATCGCACCTGTCACACGAGGCTTAACTTGGTAGCAGCAACATAATCCCCCATATTGATTGGGTTAAACCCTCAATAGCCGGATGGATAGTTGTTTTTTTTGCCTGCAATCCCTTAAAGACCTGTCGCCTGCCAATTAAAGCACTAACTCTTGTCCCCAAGAATTATCCGGTGTTTAGCAGGGATAGACCGCAATCGTTGCCTCTTTATCGTCCCTATGGTTGCTGCTTCGATTTGATCCCCAATGTCAAATCCCCTTCTTACAAACTAAACTATGTTTCCAAACCAATTTAATCCTCCACTTGATGTCGGACATGTTTATCTTTTGTCCTTCCCTTTTGGTGCTGGTGGTTTTTGTTGTTGCGTTGATTTCAGTGGTCATAAAAACAACACTGTGAAGAATACGTATCCCATTGAACGACCACAGACTTTCAACTTACCAACTGCCCTGGATCCCGGAACAAGATGCCGGATGCTTTGTCTTGGCTGTCCCCAACTGTGGAGGAGCTCAAACTATCTGTATGTTCCAGAGATGTTGGGTTGTATCCATGTTTTAAGGATTGCTTTTCATCCTTTCTCCATCTGCAGCCATTTTTCTGGCCCGCAAATGGCCGGCACCGAAGACTTTTTGTCGCTGTTTTTGTCTGTCAACTTCTCATCCTATCGCACTTATGATCTTACTGGCTTCTCAGGGCATTTAATCGATCGCAATTGGACTGTTCAGTTTGTCTTAGAAGACGTTCCGCCTCTCTTCTGAGCAGTCTTATCAGTTAATGCTCATAGACTTGGATTGGTCAGATCTAGTCTAGAGACTGGTGTCAAATTCCCAGCTATTTGTAATCTAGGAAGGAAGGCGTCAGAATATAAATACTTTTCTAAGACAAACTGAACAGTCTAATTGTGATTGTTAGATGCCCTGAAAATAAAATGACCTGGGTTAATGAGAACATCCATGAACTGATTGGCTTGCTTCTTTCTGTGGTGCATACCATTATTCTGACCAGTGTGCCTTGTTTCTCGAAGCTGGTGCACTTCATTGGACCACTCGCACCACTCGCAAGACCACTGATCCCCTGGTTCTGCAAGCTCTACAATGTGGTGTCTGATACAGGTCCTTTATTCTATTCTCTGGAAAGTTTTTTTAAAGCTCCGGGAGCATCTCAAAGCCTCGATCTCAAGCCTATCTATCCCCAATCCAACGGCGAGTCAGAACATTAGCTCTCCACCTACGCCAGCTCTCATCTGCTCATCAACACCGGTGCTCACCTGCGTTCCAGCGATCGATGGCGCGACGAAGGACTTCACCCGATCATCGATGCGGTCGGCGGCCCGGAGAAGGAGGAAGTCAACCCAGAGAGGTGAGGACAGCGGTGCGGCGGCGGGCGTTGTAGCTTTCGACGACACCCCGGCCGCCATCAGAGTCGGCAAGAAACATATATTTCCCCAACGTGACATGCACATAGCGGCACGCACGTACGGGCAAGCGATCAAATGTTTGAAAGACAAAGCTGTAGTCACGGTAGCGCGTCTGCTCGCCAACTCAAAGTCCTCCCTGCTCGCCAACTCAAAGTCCTCCTGGTTGTGTTGCTGCAGCCGCCGCGCTAATACACGATCCCGCCTACAGCTTTCTTCTTTGCAGTCTCCATTGTTCATTAAACAAATTGCAAAAGATTCACCAACACAGATGTCCAGAATACTGTGGAATTTAGCGATGAAAAAAGACGATTTAAGCTGGCGACCGACCTATTCCAAAATGTCTGATTCAACTATTGACGTCACGCGCATACGTCATCATACAGAGACGTTTTCAACTGGAAGTTTCCCGGGAAATTTAAAATTGCACTTTATAAGCTAACCCGGCCGTATTGGCATGTGTTGCAATGTTAAGATTTCATCATTGATATATAAACTATCAGACTGCGTGGTCGGTAGTAGTGGGTTTCAGTAGGCCTTTAAAGGCCCAATTTCGGCCTTTCACCCTAAACCTAATGTCACTGCCCTAAATACTAGAGATGCGCGGATAGGCAATTATTTCATCCGCAACCGCATCACAAAAGTCGTCAACCATCCGCATCCACCCGAACTAACATTTAATCAAAACCGCATCCGCCCGCACCCGCCCGTTGTTATATATCTAATATAGACGATGCAAGGCATTAGTGAGGTTATAAAGCTTTTGCCTGTTAAAGAAAGGAGACTGATCCAATGCAGCAGAGACATTCAATGCGTGCCACGCTGTCACGGCCCAGACGCACACCAGTGCGCAATCATCTGGGAGCCGCGCTGAGCGCACCTCCAAGCGCGTGGAGGTGCGATGTCCCTCGCACCCGCGGCGGCTCCACCCGGGCTCGCGCCCGAGGCTTCAGCGCGCACCGCGGCGGCCATCGTACTCGTCGCGGCCTAGCCCTCGCGGCTCTCGCTGCCGGCGACGGCCGGGTATGGGCCCGACGCTCCAGCGCCACCCATTTTCAGGGCTAGGAGTGGGTTGTTACACACTCCTTAGCGGGTTCCGACTTCCATGGCCACCGTCCTGCTGTCTATATCAACCAACACCTTTTCTGGGGTCTGATGAGCGTCGGCATCGGGCGCCTTAACCCGGCGTTCGGTTCATCCCGCAGCGCCAGTTCTGCTTACCAAAAGTGGCCCACTCGGCTCACCAGGGTGAGCCCCACCCCTTTCGTGAGCGCACTGCGCGCAGAGTGACCCCTGTTACGCGCCCCCGGCAACGGGGGTGGCGGGCAGGTAAGCTGCGCGGGCGGAGCGCGCGGAGTGACCCCTGTTACGAGCCCCCGGCCACGGGGGTGGCGGGCAGGTAAGCTGCTTACCTGCTCCGCGTGACGCCGGCCGCGGCGAAGGCGGACGAGGCGGGTTGTCGTGCGGTGGGCGCGGTGGTGACCCTGGACGTGCGTCGGGCCCTTCTCGCGGATCACCTCAGCTACGGCTCCCGGTGGGGCCCTCTCGGGGGAAGGGGCCTCGGTCCCGGACCCTGGCGAGGCGTCCCTTCTCCGCTCCGTAAAAGTATCCATCTCTTTTTTTTTTCTTCTTCTGTTGTGGCATATGCTGCAGGTGCCTGCTCGTTTTTCGTATGTGGGTAACAACATTTAACTATGTATATATATTTCCGAATTGGTTTAACTGCCACCCGCCTGAATCTATTTAAAATCTAATTTTTTTTTATTTCAACCGCCCGACCCGACCCGCGGATAAAATCTAATTTTTTTTTATTTCAACCGCCCGACCCGCGGATAATCCGCGGACTCCCCGGTTGTGTCCGCAAACCGCGCATCTCTACTAAATACACATTTAGGGGCGTGAAACTAATTTTAGCTCAGGGGCCACATGGAGGAAAATATTTTCCCAAGTGGCCTGGACTGGTAAAATCATGGCATGATAACTTAAACATAGAAAACAACTTCAGATTTTCTTTGTTTAAAATAGACCAACAAATCCATCCATCCATCCATCCATTTTCTACCGCTTGTCCCTCTTGGGGTGGCGGGGGTGCTGGAACCTATCCCAGCTGCATTCAGGGCCAACACACATAAACAGACAACATTCACACACTAGGGCCAAACATAATGTTTTATTTTAAACTTACATGTTGCGGTTAATAGTATTCTATCTCCGTTTGTGGTTATTTATACTTTCTGAATAAACGATGTGATCATGTTTATCAGTCACATCGGTGGATTTGAGTCGAGCAGAGTTTTAAAATGCTCCCGTTGGTGTTCATTTTTAATCTATCCGAAGATGAAATGAAAAATAATGTAAAAATCATATTATAGGATGTTAATAATGTGGTTTACTCATTTTCCTCAATGTATGTACTGACATCATGCGGTTTATTCTGTATATATAAAGCAACTTGTGATTTTGGACTCATTTCATGAATCACACATGAAGTTAGACAGGGATATATATATATGTATTATATCAGCATATTTATGTACGCCCAGAAAATGTGTCCCCGGTCATAAGTACAACATGAAATGTACAGATGATCAAAAGCATTAATTTGGGTAGAAATGTGACACCAACAACATATTTTCAATCAAGGCATGAAAGTAACAATCCTCATTTCGTATACTATCACAAAAACGGACACGTTCACAATCATTATGAGAGACATTACGACAAATTGTGTTTTTTAAATGCATTCTAGATATTTAATAAACGTAAATAAAAGTCCTCTAACAGCAGAGCCAATGGGACCTCCACTATTCCGCCCGTAAAATCTGATAAATAACCATTGAAAAAGTGCCAGCAATACTCCATTCGCATTTTGTGAGTTGATTATTAACCAAGTATTAGTGATATTGTTATTATAACGCAGACAAACTATTTATAGCGCCGCCGTGTGTCCCTATTTTGACATCATCTGCTGTTTCCTTGCTTCCCTGCAAGTTTATTACAGATCATAAATCATGCCTCTCACCTGGACGGAAGAAGTCTGAGTAGGTATTCCGACAAGTTGGTACACTTTGACAGCCATTTAGGACGCTTGGTCATGAAGATTATGAGTCATTCTTCACCTAAATGGGAATATATGAACAGCCCAGCAGTCGGCGTCCTATTGACAGCAGACCTTGTACAGTAAGTGATGTTTTTATTATGTTTGTTGTCTCTCATAAGGTCTGCAGTAAGCGTTGTGATCCGTTTTTGAAATTAATGTGCTGCGTATGCTTGAAATGATCAAAATACGTAAATACTAAATATTATCATAAATGTGCCTGAACAGCAAAATTGTCTTTCATCTTAAAGGGGAACATTATCACAATTTCAGAATGGTTAAAACCATTAAAAATCAGTTCCCAGTGGCTTATTATATTTTTAAAAAATTTTTTCAAAATTTTACCCATCACGCAATATCCCTAAAAAAAGCTTCAAAGTGCCTGATTTTAACCATCGTTATAAACACCTGTCCATTTTCCTGTGACAGATCATAAATCATGCCTCTCACCTGGACGGAAGAAGGCTGAGTAGGTATTCCGACAAGTTGGTACACTTTGACAGCCATTTAGGACCCGGAAATGGCCAGAACGGCACAAAAAGACGCTTGGTCATGAAGATTATGAGTCATTCTTCACCTAAATGGGAATATCTGAATCATTGATTGATTGATTGATTGAGACTTTTATTAGTAGGTTGCACAGTGAAGTACATATTCCGTACAATTGACCACTAAATGGTAACACCCGAATACGTTTTTCAACTTGTTTAAGTCGGGGTCCACTTAAATTGATTCATGATACAGATATATACTATCAGATTTATACTATCATCATAATACAGTCATAATCATCAGGGTGTATACATTGAATTATTTACATTATTTACAATCCGGGGTGTGGAGGGGGGGGGGGGGGGGGTAGGTTTGGTTGTTATCATCATTTCAGTCATCAACAATTGAGAACAGAGAGAGAGAGAGAGATCAGAAGGCATAAGAAAAAGTATCTACATTTGATTATTTACCTTTGATTATTAACAGTCTGGGGAGGGTGTTAGTTTAGGGTTGAAGTTGCCTGGAGGTGTACTTTTAGTGCGGTTTTGAAGGAGGATAGAGATGCCCTTTCTTTTATACCTGTTGGGAGCGCATTCCACATTGATGTGGCATAGAAAGAGAATGAGTTAAGACCTTTGTTAGATCGGAATCTGGGTTTAACGTGGTTAGTGGAGCTCCCCCTGGTGTTGTGGTTATGGCGGTCATTTACGTCAAGGAAGTAGTTTGACATGTACTTCGGTATCAGGGAGGTGTAGCGGATTTTATGGACCAGGCTCAGTGCAAGTTGTTTTACTCTGTCCTCCACCCTGAGCCAGTCCACTTTGGAGAAGTGGGTAGGAGTGAGGTGGGATCTGGGGTGGAGGTCTAGAAGCATCCTATTGACAGCAGACCTTGTACAGTAAGTGATGTTTTTATTATGTTTGTTGTCTCTCATAGGGTCTGCAGTAAGCATTGTGATCCGTTTTTGAACCTAATGTGCCACGTATGCTTGAAATGATCAAAATACGTAAATATTAAATGTTATTATAAATGTGCCTGAACAGCGAAATTGTCTTTCATCTTAACTTGAAAGAATAAAATCTTCAAATCTTGACAAAAGCCCCCCCGACCATGATCATGTGGCCCCCCTCGTGGTTGCGGCCCTAAACAAACACATAGGGTGTTTTATACCAGTCATCTGTAGTTGCTTTTTCTGGCTTGACACATGAATGGAAGCAGTGTGAATTCATTAATGTTGCAGAAAACGCGCTACAGTCACCATGGATAGAGGGAGCAAATACGTGCCAAACACGGAACAGCAACTTGGGGTCCACAAAAGGCTGAGAACTCAACCAGAAAGGTAGGTTACCATGGGTAAGAGGAACTAATAAAAAAAATTTCGGCGTTCACTCGAACGAGTATGACGATCCTCCTGGTAGGGGTGTATCCCTTTATGGAGGATGCCTGTGCGTGACTTTGTTTTACGTGGGGAGACTGGTGCACAGAGAGTCACCACACGATCCTTGACAGAATCGGGTCAGGGTCCAGTGGCGTGGAGTCCAAGGCGACTGGGGACCCTTTTCTGCTGCAGCCTTCTTCCGCCGTCGCAGCCGTTGTGGTAGTTCTTAAAGGGGAACATTATCACCAGACCTATGTAAGCGTCAATATATACCTTGATGTTGCAGAAAAAAGACCATATATTTTTTTAACCGATTTCCGAACTCTAAATGGGTGAATTTTGGCGAATTAAACGCCTTTCTAATATTCGCCATCGGGAAGCAATCCGCCATTTTCTCAAACACCGAGTCAAATCAGCTCTGTTATTTTCCGTTTTTTTCGACTGTTTTCCGTACCTTGGAGACATCATGCCTCGTCGGTGTGTTGTCGGAGGGTGTAACAACACGAACAGGGACGGATTCAAGTTGCACCAGTGGCCCAAAGATGCGAAAGTGGCAAGAAATTGGACGTTTGTTCCGCACACTTTACCGACGAAAGCTGTGCTACGACAGAGATGGCAAGAATGTGTGGATATCCTGCGACACTCAAAGCAGATGCATTTCCAACGATAAAGTCAAAGAAATCTGCCGCCAGACCCCCTTTGAATCTGCCGGAGTGTGTGAGCAATTCAGGGACAAAGGACCTCGGTAGCACGGCAAGCAATGGCGGCAGTTTGTTCCCGCAGACGAGCGAGCTAAACCCCCTATCGACCCTAGCTTCCCTGGCCTGCTGACATCAACTCCAAAACTGGACAGATCAGCTTTCAGGAAAAGAGCGCGGATGAAGGTATGTCTACAGAATATATTAATTGAAGAAAGCTGGGCTGTCTGCACTCTCAAAGTGCATGTTGTTGCCAAATGTATTTCATATGCTGTAAACCTAGTTCATAGTTGTTAGTTTCCTTTAATGCCAAACAAACACATACCAATCGTTGGTTAGAAGGCGATCGCCGAATTCGTCCTCGCTTTCTCCCGTGTCGCTGGCTGTCGTGTCGTTTTCGTCGGTTTCGCTTGCATACGGTTCAAACCGATATGGCTCAATAGCTTCAGTTTCTTCTTCAATTTCGTTTTCGCTACCTGCCTCCACACTACAACCATCCGTTTCAATACATGCGTAATCTGTTGAATCGCTTAAGCCGCTGAAATCCGAGTCTGAATCCGAGCTAATGTCGCTATAGCTTGCTGTTCTTTCCGCCATGTTTGTTTGTGTTGGCTTCACTATGTGACGTCACAGGAAAATGGACGGGTGTATATAACGATGGTTAAAATCAGGCACTTTGAAGCTTTTTTTTAGGGATATTGCGTGATGGGTAAAATTTTGAAGAAAACTTCGAAAAATATAATAAGCCACTGGGAACTGATTTTTAATGGTTTTAACCATTCTGAAATTGTGATAATGTTCCCCTTTAAAAAAAAACCGTTTCCATATGAGTTGGGAAATTGTGTTAGATGTAAATATAAACGGAATACAATGATTTGCAAATCATTGTATTCCGTTTATATTTACATCCAACACAATTTCCCAACTCATATGGAAACGGGGTTTGTACAAGGGGGCGTGAGAGGTGGAGAGACTTCCGGTATCAGCATCTTTACGCTCGAACGATACACAAGTTCCCCCCCAGGTGGCAGTAGTGCTCACATTAATCAAAAGGCTTAATCATTATTTGTGTCTACAGTATTCATGTTTGCGCGATACACAAGACAGCGTTGTGTGTTTTTTAATTACTACTCTTTGCAACATACTACTTCTGTGAGATGTTTTTTTTTTTATCTACTGTTCCTGCAATAACAACAAAGTACAGACCCCAGTTTAACATTGAACTCGAGTTAAAAGTCACAATATCAAGTTTGAAGCCCAGATTGATGGGGATGCGCAGTGCAATAAAAGGCTCACTGCAGCCACTAAATACAAGCAGAATCATCTTTTGTTTATATGTTGATATAAAACAAGACAAATGCTGTGAAATAAAGAGTAAAACAAAATTAAGGTAATTTTCAGTTATTCTAATTTTTCAGATTTTCCTCTGGGTTTATTCTACATTCAGGGAAAGAACATACAAATACGCACTTTCATCCTTTCTGGTAAGCTACAATATAAGCCTTATTGTGACCGATTTTGTCCAAAACAACAACAAAAAAATCAATAAAGCTAACAAGTGACCAATGTTACTATTCATAAAAATGCAAAAAAAAATGTGTGTATTTACAACCACACTGACTTATCATTGTTGTTTAAATGTTACAAATTCACTTAATAATTAATAATAAATAGTAAAAGTTGTTGCAGATGTCATCTCGGCTCATTCTATCCATCGACTTTGGTCATTTATTGGATCATCTCAATAATGCATACTTGCCAACCTTGAGACCTCCGATTTCGGGAGGTGGAGGGTGGGGGGCGTGGTCGGGTTGGGGATGGGGCGTGGTTGGGGGCGTGGCTAAGAGGGGAGGAGTATATTTACAGCTAGAATTCACCAAGTCAAGTATTTCATATATATATATATATATATATATACTGTGTATATATATATATATATATATACTGTATATATATATATATATATATAGTAAAATAAATATATATATATATATATATATGACAAAATATATATATATATATATATATATATATATATAGCTAGAATTCACTAAAAGTGAAGTATTTTGTATAAATATATATATATATGATAAAATAAATATATATATATATACATATATATATATATATATATATATATATAGCTAGAATTCACTGAAAGTGAAGTATTCTGTATAAATATATATATATATATGATAAAATAAATAAATATATATATATATATATATATATATATATATATATATATATATATATATATATATATATATATATATGTCTTAATAAGGTTATCCAAAAAATAGTGCTCGATACCGTAGTAGAGCGAAACGACATCATCTGGTACAACCCCCCATACAGCAAAAACGTCTCAACGAACATTGGACACAAATTCCTCAATCTGATTGACAAACACTTTCCCAAAGACAACACCCTAAGAAAAGTATTCAACAAGAACAACATTAAATTGAGCTACAGCTGCATGAACAATATACGACAAATCATCTCAAACCACAACAAAACAATTGCAAATGAGCCGTCGACCCCCAGACAGAGCGACTCCAAAACCAACAAAGGATGTAACTGTCGAAAGAAACCTGATTGCCCTCTCAACGGGGGGTGCTTTCAAACATCAGTTGTCTACCAATCTAAGGTAATACGCAAGGACATTAACACATCCGACACATATGTAGGATTAACCGAGGGAGAATTCAAAACCAGATGGAACAATCACAAGGCTTCTTTCAGGAACAAAAACCTGCGAAATACCACAGAACTCAGCAAACACATTTGGGACCTCAAAGACAATAATGTCGAATATTCAATAACATGGCAAATTCTTGCATCCAGCACACCTTACAATAGTGGTAATAAAAGATGCAACCTATGCTTGAAAGAGAAACTGTTTATTATTTACCGTCCAGACCTGTCATCCCTCAACAAGCGCAGCGAAATTGTAACAACATGCCGCCATAGACGGAAACACCTCCTAGGTAACACATGAGCCAATCACCACGCCCCTAGGCCAGCCTGTACCCACCCACTCTGTGCCCTATACAAACCATGGTATGCGAATGCTCCCATTAAAATCTCCTGACGATTGAGGGTACCCCCCCTCATGAAACAGGCCTGTAGAGATGAAATAGTCTTGTGATTTTTTCCCCACACATACATATATATATATATATATATATATATATATATATATATATATATATATATATATATATATATATATATATATATATATATATATATATATATAGCTAGAATTCACTGAAAGTGAAGTATTTTCTTATATATATATATATATATATATATATATATCAAGAGGGACAGAGACAGCGCACAGTGCATGTGGATCACATGTTACCATGGCTAGAAAACATGGAGAGACTAGAATGTAATAGAGTGATCTATGTTTGTCTGTTGCCATCTCCTGGTGAATGTTGGCTATAGCGTACTGTGGTTACTTTTTGGTTGGCCAACGATTTACGTGGTGTTGCGCACCTGACGTCAAGTGTGTGAGTCTGTTCTGAAGTCTACAGTAAAGAGACGTACTTCATCCCCTCGCCTGTTTATTGCCTCCAACTCAATATATTACAACAACATTGCTCCATGCGGACCTGGAGGGGGCGTGGCCTCCAGGTCCGCCTGAATTTCGGGAGATTTTCGGGAGAAAATGTGTCCCGGGAGGTTTTCGGGAGAGGCGCCGAATTTCGGGAGTCTCCCGGAAAATCCTGGAGGGTTGGCAAGTATGCAATAATGTAATGCACATATTGTAAAGGTAAACAAACACATATCACAGACAGAAAATAACGGAGAAGCACTGTGGTATTGCCAATTGCCAAGATTAAACATTTTATTTCTAGAAATGTCCTAGTGTCAAGAGCTATTTACTTTTGTTTTGGTCCTTGAATTTACTTCATAATCATAATTTTAGCATGAATAATAACATTTTGTCTATTCTCGTTTTTACAATGGAGAAACTAACTTCAAATAAGATATTTTGGTATATATATATACATATATGTACACTGAACACAAATATAAATGTAACACTTTTGTTTTTTCTTCCATTTTTCATGAGTTGAACTCAAAGATCTAACACTATATACACAAAAGACCTATTCCTCTCAAATATTGCTCACAAATCTGTCTAAATCTGTGTTAGTGAGCACTTTACCACCGATGTCGCAAGTTGTGAGGGAGCGTGCAGTTGAAATGTCCACCAGAGCTGTTGCCCATGAATTGAATGTTTATTTCTCTGCCATAAGCCGTCTCCAAAGGCGTTTCAGAGAATTTGGCAGGATATCCAACCGGCCTCACAACCGCAGACCACGTGGGACCACACCAGCCCGGGACCTCCACATCCAGCAGATGCATCTCCATGATTGTCTGAGACCAGCCACCCGGACAGCTGCTGCAACGATTGGTTCGCATAACCAAAGAATGTCTGCACAAACGGAGAAACATTCTCAGGGAAGCATGCTCGTCGTCCTCATCGGGGTCTCGACCTGACTGCAGTTCGTCGTCGTAACCGACTTGAATTGACAGACGCTCACGTTCGATGGCGTCTGGCACGTCGTAGAGGTGTTCTCTTCACGGATGAAGCCCAGTTTTCACTGTTCAGGGCAGATGGCAGACAGCGTGTGTGGGAGAGATGATGTCAACATTGTGAATGGAGTGGCCCGTGGTGGGGGTGGAGTTATGGTATGTTATGGACAATGAACGCAAGTGCATTTTACGGCATTTTGAATGCAGAGTGACAGTGCTGAGATCCTGAGGCCCATTGTTGTGCCATTCACCCGAGACCATCACCTCATGTTACAACATGACAATGCACGGCCCCAGGTTGCAAGGATCTGTACACAATTCCCGGAAGCTGAAAACATCCCAGTTTTTGCATGGACAGCATCCTCACCCGACAAGCATGTTTGGGATGATGTGGATCGGCGTTTCCACTTCCTGACAATATCCAGAAACTTTGCACAGACATTGAAGAGGAGTGGACCAACATTCCACAGAACACAATCAACAACCTGATCTACTCTATTTGAAGGAGATGCGTGAGGCAAATGGTGGTCACACCAGATACTGACTGCTCTTCTGACCCCCAATAAAGCAAAACTGCATATTTCAGAGTAGTCTTTTATCGTGGGCAGGCTAAGGCACACCAATCATGCTGTTTAATCAGCATCTTGGTATGCCACACCTGTGAGGTGGGATGGATTATCTTGGCAAAGAAGAAATGCTCACTGGAAACGTGTCCGACTTACTGACACGTTTCCAGTGAGGGTTGGACTCCGCCAAGGCTGCCCTTTCGTAACTTTTATGGACAGAATTTCTAGGCGCAGTCAAGGCGTTGAGGGGATCCGGTTTGGTGGCTGCAGGATTAGGTCTCTGCTTTTTGGCAGATGATGTGGTCCTGACGGCTTCATCTGGCCAGGATCTTCAGCTCTCACTGGATCGGTTCGCAGCCGAGTGTGAAGTGACTGGGATGAGAATCAGAACCTCCAAGTCCGAGTCCATGGTTCTCGCCCGGAAAAGGGTGGAGTGCCATCTCCGGGTTGGGGAAGAGACCCTGCCCCAAGTGGAGGACTTCAAGTACCTCGGAGTCTTGTTCACGAGTGAGGGAAGAGTGGATTGTGAGATTTGTATCGATCCGTTGTGGTGAAGAAGGAGCTGAGCCGGAAGGCAAAGCTCTCAATTTACCGGTCGATCTACGTTCCCATCCTCACCTATGGTCATGAGCTTTGGGTCATGACCGAAAGGACAAGATCACGGGTACAAACGGGCGAAATGAGTTTCCTCCGCCGGGTGGCGGGGCTCTCCCTTAGAGATAGGGTGAGAAGCTCTGCCATCCTGGAGGAGCTCAAAGTAAAGCCTCTGCCAGATAAGGTGGTTCGGGCATCTGCTCAGGATGTCACCCGAGCGCCTCCCTAGGGAGGTGTTTAGGGCCACGGGGAAGACCCGGGACACGTTGGGAAGACTATGTCTCCCGGCTGGCCTGGGAACGCCTTGGGATCCCCAGGGAAGAGCTGGACGAAGTGGCTGGGGAGAAGAAAGTCTGGGCTACCCTGCTTAGGCTGCTGCCCAAGCGACCCGACCTCGGATAAGCGGAAGAAGATGGATGGATGGAAGAAGAAATGCTCACTAACACAGATTTAGACAGATTTGTGAACACTATTTGGGAGGAATAGGTCTTTTGTGTATATAATAAAAGTTTTGCATCTTTGAGTTCAACTCATGTTATATGTTTGCTTAGTATATGTATGTATATATGATATCCTTAAATATAATAAACTCTTTCTGTGGAACAAGTGCTCGTCAACAAGTATCTTGATGTAACCGGTGGTCTTTTCATCTGCGTTGCGCGGATTTTATGGAACACGACCGACACATTACGAGTTGCTGCTCAGATGCACTTTGCTGACAATACAGATTGTCAAAATTGTTCTGCCATCGTCAAGCCCCTACACAAATATAATACAGAACAAGAAAGCGAACTTAAGTTCTTAACGAGACAAATGCACTTTTTCCGTTGTTGCGTGGACGCCTACCTCTCCCGTTATCGTGGACGAAAGAGAAGTAGGAAGGCATGTCCAACGCATATATAGAGACAGGTGTCACAGCAATTATTGCAGTAGGAGGGACAATGAGACAATGGTTCCACGTTGACACTCAGCAACAAGGGTTGGAATTGGGGGGTTAAATCACCAAAAATGATTCCCGGGCGTGGCCACCAGTGCTGCTTACTGCTCCCCTCACCTCCCAGGGGGTGATCAAGGGTGATGGGTCAAATCCAGAGAATAATTTCGCCACACCTAGTGTGTGTGTGACTATCATGGGTACTTTAACTTTTTAACAAAACATCAAACAACCTTCAGGTATTACATGTATCTTACACATTTTGCGTAATTATAACAATAATAAAACATTATAAAATACATCATTTACATTACATAATTTAATGCAGATGAGATGGAAAATGGATGGATGGACCGGTATAGCTCGGTCGGTAGAGTGGCCGTGCCAGCAACTTGAGGGTTCCAGGTTCGATCCCCGCTTCTGCCATCCTAGTCACTGCCGCTGTGTCCTTGGGCAAGACACTTTACCCACCTGCTCCCAGTGCCACCCAAACTGGTTTAAAAATGTAACTTAGATATTGGGTTTCACAATGTAAAGCGCTTTGAGTCACTAGAGAAAAGCGCTATATAAATATAATTCACCTCACTTCACATGGACCCTGTTACATTGACACACAAATAGGGATGTCCGATAATGGCTTTTTTGTCGCTATCCGATATTCCGATATTGTCCAACTCTTAATTACCGATACCGATATATGCAGTCGTGGAATTAACACATTATTATGCCTAATTTGGACAACCAGGTATGGTGAAGATAAGGTCCTATTTAAAAACAAAAATTAAAATAAAATAAGATAAATAAATTAAAAACATTTTCTTGAATAAAAAAGAAAGTAAAACAATATAAAAACAGTTACATAGAAACTAGTAATTAATGAAAATGAGTCAAATTAACTGTTAAAGGTTAGTACTATTAGTGGAACAGCACAATCATGTGTGCTTACGGACTATATCCCTTGCAGACTGTATTGATATTTATAGTTATATTGTTAGTATTAATAACTGTATCCCTTGCAGACTGTATTGATATATATAGTTATATTGTTAATATTAATAACTGTATCCCTTGCAGACTGTATTGATATATATAGTTATATTGTTAATATTAATAACTGTATCCTGCAGACTGTATTGATATATATAGATATATTGTTAATATTAATAACTGTATCCCTTGCAGACTGTATTGATATATATAGTTATATTGTTAATATTAATAACTGTACCCCTTGCAGACTGTATTGATATATATAGTTATATTGTTAATATTAATAACTGTATCCCTTGCAGACTGTATTGATATATATAGTTATATTGTTAATATTAATAACTGTATCCCTTGCAGACTGTATTGATATATATAGTTATATTGTTAGTATTAATAACTGTATCCCTTGCAGACTGTATTGATATATATAGTTATATTGTTAGTATTAATAACTGTATCCCTTGCAGACTGTATTGATATATATAATCAGGGGCGCCGCTAGGGATTTTGGGCCCCATGAAAAGAATCTTTACAGGGCCCCCAACACAGTGTCATTATTTTTTCTGTATTATAATTTCATCATCATTAGGGGCCTCTCTGGGCCCCCCTCCATCATGGGCCCCTAGAATCCGTCTCCTTTACCCCCCCTTTTCGGCACCCCTGTTTATTGTTAATATTAATAACTGTATCCCTTGCAGACTGTATTGATATATATAGTTATATTGTTAATATTAATAACTGTATCCCTTGCAGACTGTATTGATATATATAGTTATATTGTTAATATTAATAACTGTATCCCTTGCAGACTGTATTGATATATATAGTTATATTGTTAGTATTAATAACTGTATCCCTTGCAGACTGTATTGATATATATAGTTATATTGTTAATATTAATAACTGTATCCCTTGCAGACTGTATTGATATATATAGTTATATTGTTAATATTAATAACTGTATCCTATTGATATATATAGTTATATTGTTAATATTAATAACTGTATCCCTTGCAGACTGTATTGATATATATAGTTATATTGTTAATATTAATAACTGTATCCCTTGCAGACTGTATTGATATATATAGTTATATTGTTAACATTAATAACTGTATCCAATGCAGACTGTATTGATATATATAGTTATATTGTTAATATTAATAACTGTATCCCTTGCAGACTGTATTGATATATATAATCAGGGGCGCCGCTAGGGATTTTGGGCCCCATGAAAATAATCTTTACAGGGCCCCCAACACAGTGTCATTATTTTTTCTGTATTATAATTTCATCATCATTAGGGGCCTCTCTGGGCCCCCCTCCATCATGGGCCCCTAGAATCCGTCTCCTTTACCCCCCCTTTTCGGCACCCCTGTTTATTGTTAATATTAATAACTGTATCCCTTGCAGACTGTATTGATATATATAGTTATATTGTTAATATTAATAACTGTATCCCTTGCAGACTGTATTGATATATATAGTTATATTGTTAGTATTAATAACTGTACCCCTTGCAGACTGTATTGATATATATAGTTATATTGTTAATATTAATAACTGTACCCCTTGCAGACTGTATTGATATATATTGATATATTGTTAATATTAATAACTGTATCCAATGCAGACTGTATTGATATATATAGTTATATTGTTAATATTAATAACTGTATCCCTTGCAGACTGTATTGATATATATAATCAGGGGCGCCGCTAGGGATTTTGGGCCCCATGAAAAGAATCTTTACAGGGCCCCCAACACAGTGTCATTATTTTTTCTGTATTATAATTTCATCATCATTAGGGGCCTCTCTGGGCCACCCTTCATCATGGGCCCCTAGAATCCGTCTCCTTTACCCCCCCTTTTCGGCGCCCCTGTTTATTGTTAAAATTAATAACTGTATCCCTTGCAGACTGTATTGATATATATATAATTATATTGTTAATATTAATAACTGTATCCCTTGCAGACTGTATTGATATATATTGATATATAATGTAGGAACCAGAATATTAATAACAGAAAGAAACAACCCTTTTGTGTGAATGAGTGTAAATAGGGGAAGAAGGTTTTTTGGGTTAGTGCACTAATTGTAAGTGTATCTTGTGTTTTTTATGTTGATTTAATATAAAAAAAATAAAATAAAAAAACGATACCGATAATTAAAAAAAAATGATACCGATGATTTCTGGCATTACATTT
>NC_084569.2:32939958-32969958 GCF_033978685.3 Nerophis lumbriciformis | reverse complement strand
GGTGCAATGGACATCGAGTGGATCTAGCATAATATTGTGAGAGTCCAGTCCATAGTGGATCTAGTTAATAGTTAATAATGTGAGAGTCCAGTCCATAGTGGATCTAGTTAAAAGTGTGCGAGTCCAGTCCATAGTGGATCTAGTTAATAGTGTGAGAATCCAGTCCATAGTGGATCTAGTTAATAGTTAATAGTGTGAGAGTCCATAGTGGATCTAGTTAATAGTGTGAGAGTCCAGTCCATAGTGGATCTAGTTAATAGTTAATAGCGTGAGAGTCCATAGTGGATCTAGTTAATAGTGTGAGAGTCCATAGTGGATCTAGTTAATAGTGTGAGAGTCCATAGTGGATCTAGTTAATAGTGTAAGAGTCCAGTCCATAGTGGATCTAGTGAATGGTGTGAGAGTCCAGTCCATAGTGGATCTAGTTAATAGTGTGAGAGTCCAGTCCATAGTGGATCTAGTGAATGGTGTGAGAGTCCAGTCCATAGTGGATCTAGTTAATAGTGTGAGAGTCCAGTCCATAGTGGATCTAGTTAATAGTGTGAGAGTCCAGTCCATAGTGGATCGAACATAATAGTGTGAGAGTCCAGTCCATAGTGGATCTAGTTAATAGTGTGAGAGTCCAGTCCATTGTGGATCTAGTTAATAGTTAATAGTGTGAGAGTCCATAGTGGATCTAGTTAATAGTGTGAGAGTCCAGTCCATAGTGGATCTAGAGAATGGTGTGAGAGTCCAGTCCATAGTGGATCTAGTTAATAGTGTGAGAGTCCAGTCCATAGTGGATCTAGTGAATGGTGTGAGAGTCCAGTCCATAGTGGATCTAGTTAATAGTGTGAGAGTCCAGTCCATAGTGGATCTAGTTAATAGTGTGAGAATCCAGTCCATAGTGGATCTAGTGAATGGTGTGAGAGTCCAGTCCATAGTGGATCTAGTTAATAGTGTGAGAGTCCAGTCCATAGTGGATCTAGTTAATAGTTAATAGTGTGAGACTCCATAGTGGATCTAGTTAATAGTGTGAGAGTCCAGTCCATAGTGGATCTAGTTAATAGTTAATAGCGTGAGAGTCCATAGTGGATCTAGTTAATAGTGTGAGAGTCCATAGTGGATCTAGTTAATAGTGTGAGAGTCCAGTCCATAGTGGATCTAGTGAATGGTGTGAGAGTCCAGTCCATAGTGGATCTAGTTAATAGTTCATGTTCATGTGTCAGGTAAAGCAAATAGTGCCTTCTCAATCCTACTGTATTTCTCGCCTTTGTGTCATTTAAACCCTTTTTCTTATGAATATTCTACACAAGCTGAAATTAAGTTGTCACTAGGGATGTCCGATAATGGCTTTTTGCCGATATTCCGATATTGTCCAGCTCTTTAATTACCGACACCGATATCAACCGATATATGCAGTCGTGGAATTAACACATTATTATGCCTAATTTGGACAACCAGGTATGGTAAATAAATTAAAAACATTTTCTTGAATAAAAAAAGAAAGTAAAACAATATAAAAACAGTTACATAGAAACTAGTAATTAATGGAAATTAGTAAAATTAACTGTTAAAGGTTAGTACTATTAGTGGACCAGCAGCACGCACAATCATGTGTGCTTACGGACTGTATCCCTTGCAGACTGTATTGATATATATTGATATATAATGTAGGAACCAGAATATTAATAACAGAAAGAAACAACACTTTTGTGGGAATGGGGGAGGGAGGTTTTTTGGGTTGGTGCACTAATTGTAAGTGTATCTTGTGTTTTTTATGTTGATTTAATAAAAAAATATATTAAAAAAACGATACCGATAATAAAAAAAAACGATACCGATAATTTCCGATATTACATTTTAACGCTTTTATCGGCCGATATTATCGGACATCTCTAATATCAACCGATACCGATATATACAGTCGTGGAATTGAATTATATTGTAGCGTCCCGGAAGAGTTAGTACTACAAGGGATTCTGGGTATTTGTTCTGTTGTGTTTATGTTGTGTTACTTTGCGGATGTTACATTTTAACGCATTTATCGGACATCCCTAGTTGTCACTTTGACTTTTGATTCCAAAGCAGGTTTTTCCATTAGTTTGTTGGTAAACAACGATAATGATAATTAAAAAAAAAATGAAACTGTGTAGTATTATCATGAAGCCTGCGAGGACTTTGGTATCTGCGATGTGGCCCACAATGAAAATGAGTTTGACACACTTGGCTCTTTAGTGCCGCCCTAGTGGCTCCCTGGAGCATTTTAAAAAAAAGTATTGAAAATGGAAAAAGAGAGGGGAAAAATATATATATATTTTTTTAGTATGTTTTTTGTTTGAGGACAAACACGACACAAACCTTCCCAATTGTTAGAAAGCCTACTGTTTAATATGTTTGTGTGTGTATGCCTCACTGATGAGTATTTGGTGAACATCGTTTTTCCCTATTAATTTTGGCGGTTCTTGAACTCACCGTAGTGTGGGCTGTGACGCAACAGTTTGTTTACATGTAAAATCTTCCACTCCTTTGTCTCATTTTGTCCACCAAAGGTTTTATGCTGTGCGTGAATGCACAAAGGTGCGCTTTGTTGATGTCATTGACTTGTGTGGAGTGCTAATGAGACATATTTGGTCAGTGCATGACTGCGAGCTAATCAGTGCTACCATGCTAATTAGGCCAGCTGTATGTACATATTGCATCATTATGCTTCATTTGTAGCTATATTTGAGCTCATTTAATATCCTTTACTTTTATCCTCTGTATATAATTTATATTTGCATGTCTCATGATACATTATCTGTATGTATTATTTTACCGGCACCATTTGGAAACAATTATGGCATGCATATAAACATTTATTAAATATTTCTGTGAAAATAACACATTTCACAATGTACAGTCACGATCAAAAGTTGACATACACTTGTAAAGAACATAATGTCATGGCTGTCTTGAGTTTCCAATCATTTCTACAACTCTTATTATTTGTGATAGAGTGGTTGGAGCACATACTTGTTAGTCACAAAAAAACATTCATGAAGTTTGGTTCTTTTATGAATTTATTATGGGGCTACCGAAAATGTGACCAAATCTCTTGGGTTAAAAGTATACATACAGCAATGTTAAATTCAATTTTTGTTTCATCCGACATCACATGGACAAAGATAAGACCTTCTGGAGGAAAGTTCTGTGGTCAGATGAAACAAAAATTGAGCTGTTTGGCCACGATACCCAGCAATATGTTTGGAGGAGAAAAGGTGAGGTCTTTAATCCCAGGAACACTACAACTACCGTCAAGCATGGTGGTGGTAGTATTATGCTCTGGGCCTGTTTTGCTGCCAATGGAACTGGTGCTGTACAGAGAGTAAATGGGACAATGAAAAAGGAGGATTACCTCCAAATTCTTCAGGACAACCTAACTAACACACCTAAGAACACACACACGCACCAACACACACACAAAAACACACTCTTGTATTTGTTACCTTCTTGAAACCTCCAAAAAATGCCTCCCTCTTTAGGACCACCCTTTCTAGGTATATAAATATTTGTATTTGCAACATTAATAATATATACTGTACATACTATGCAGATATAAAAAAGCTAGTTGTGAATAATGAGTTGGAATTTCACAAAAATGTTTTCACAATTTCACAAGAAAACTTAGAATTTTGGCAGTATTGTAATAAAAGTCATAATTTTACTCAACGCAAGTCAAAATTTTACAAGAAAAACTGAACATTTGTTCAAAATTATGATAAAAGTTGGAATTTTACTCAATAACCGTCGCAATTTTACAAGAAAAGCTTAACATTTTGGCAATTTTATGAAAGAAGTCGTAATTTTACTCGACAAAAGTCACAATTTTATCAGAAAACTAACATTTTGGCAATATTGTAATAATAATCGGAATTTTACTTGGCAAAATTATGACAAAAGTCATCATTTTACTCAAAAATAAATACATTTCCCCAAAAAATGCGACTTATACTCTGGAGCGACTTATAGTCCGAAAAATACGGTACATATTTATTGAATTTTTTTGATCAATTTTGACCAACATTTTCGCCCGCATTTCAATTTCTTACACACACGTGTTATGACATATGTTGGCCAGAGGGGGAGCACTTTAAATTTTTACACACACTTGTTATTTCATATATTGACAGTCAATTCTTTGGGGGGACCACCCTAATTTTGATATATTTCACCACCAGGGGTGCAAATGAGACATTCTCTAATAGATGCAATATTTTTCCGTACTGGGACCATGATTTCGGTACTAACGTGTTCACCGGTCCTCATGTGGAAGCTACTTTTTCTTGTTGACGTCTCAAGAAGGGTAGAAACACAATAACACACACACACACACACACACACACACACACAAACACACACTCTTGTATTTGTTACCTTCTTGAGACCTCCGAAAAATGCCTCCCTCTTTAGGACCACCCTTTCTAGATATATAAATATTTGTATTTACAACATTAATAACATATACCGTATTTTTCGGACTATAAGTCGCAGTTTTTTTCATAGTTTGGCCGGGCTCCAGTGCGACTTATATATGTTGTTTTCCTTCTTTATTATGCATTTTCGGCAGGTGCGACTTACACTCCGAACAATGCGGTACATACTATGCAGATATAAAAAAGCTAGTTGTGAAAAATGAGTTGGAATTTCACAAAAAAAAGGTCACAATTTCACAAGAAAAACTTAGAATTTTGGCAGTATTATAATAAAAGTCATAATTTTACTCAACGCTACTCAAAATTTTACAAGAAAATCTCAAAATTTGTTCAAAATTATGATAAAAGTTGGAATTTTACTCAATAACAGTCGCAATTTTACAAGAAAAGCTAAACATTTTGGCAATTTTGTGAAAGGAGTCGTAATTTTACTCGACAAAAGTCACAATTTTATCAGAAAACTAACTTTTTGGCAATATTGTAATAATAATCGGAATTTTACTTGGCAAAATTATGACAAAAGTCATCATTTTACTCAAAAATAAATACATTACCCCAAAAAATGTGACTTATACTCCAGTGTGACTTATATATATTTTTTTCCTTCTTTATTATGCATTTTCGGCCGGTGCGACTTATACTCCGGAGCGACTTATAGTCCGAAAAATACGGTACATATTTATTGAATTTTTTTGATCAATTTTGACCAACATTTTCGCCCGCAATTCAATTTCTTACACACACGTGTTATGACATATGTTGGCCAGAGGGGGAGCACTTGAAATTTTTACACACACTTGTTATTTCATATGTTGACAGTCAATTTTTTGGGGTGACCACCCTAATTTTGATAGATTTCACCACCAGGGGTGGAAATGCGACATTCTCTAATAGATGCAATATTTTTCCGTACTGGGACCATGATTTCGGTACTAACTTGTTCACCGGTCCTCCTATGGAAGCTACTTTTTCTTGTTGACGTCTCAAGAAGGGTAGAAATACAAGAACACACACACACACGAACACACACTCTTGTATTTTTTACCTTCTTGAGACCTCCGAAAAATGCCTCCCTCTTTAGGACCACCCTTTCTAGATATATAAATATTTGTATTTACAACATTAATAACATATACCGTATTTTTCGGACTATAAGTCGCAGTTTTTTTCATAGTTTGGCCGGGCTCCAGTGCGACTTATATGTTTTTTTTCCTTCTTTATTATGCATTTTCGGCAGGTACGACTTATACTCCGAAAAATATGGTACATACTATGCAGATATAAAAAAGGTAGTTGTGAAAAATTAGTTCGAATTTCACAAAAAAAAGGTCACAATTTCACAAGAAAAACTTAGAATTTTGGCAGTACTATAATAAGAGTCATAATTTTACTCAACGCAAGTCAAAATTTTACAAGAAAAACTGAACATTTGTTCAAAATTATGATAAAAGTTGGAATTTTACTCAATAACCGTCGCAATTTTACAAGAAAAGCTTAACATTTTGGCAATTTTGTGAAAGGAGTCGTAATTTTACTCGACAAAAGTCACAATTTTATCAGAAAACTAACATTTTGGCAATATTGTAATAATAATCGGAATTTTACTTGGCAAAATTATGACAAAAGTCATCATTTTACTCAAAAATAAATACATTTCCCCAAAAAATGCGACTTATACTCTGGAGCGACTTATAGTCCAAAAAATACGGTACATATTTATTGAATTTTTTGGATCAATTTTGACCAACATTTTCGCCCGCATTTCAATTTCTTACACACACGTGTTATGACATATGTTGGCCAGAGGGGGAGCACTTTAAATTTTTACACACACTTGTTATTTCATATGTTGACAGTCAATTTTTTTGGGGGGGACCACCCTAATTTTGATAGATTTCACCACCAGGGGTGCAAATGAGACATTCTCTAATAGATGCAATATTTTTCCGTACTGGGACCATAGAATTTTGGCAGTATTATAATAAAAGTCATAATTTTACTCAACGCAAGTCAAACTTTTACAAGAAAAACTTAGAATTTTGGCAGTATTAAATTTAAAATTATGATAAAAGTTGGAATTTTACTCAATAACCGTCGCAATTTTACAAGAAAAGCTTAACATTTTGGCAATTTTATGAAAGGAGTCGTAATTTTACTCGACAAAAGTCACAATTTTATCAGAAAACTAACATTTTGGCAATATTGTAATAATAATCGGAATTTTACTTGGCAAAATTATGACAAAAGTCATCATTTTACTCAAAAATAAATACATTACCCCAAAAAATGTGACTAATTCTCCAGTGCGACTTATATATATATTTTTCCTTCTTTATTATGCATTTTCGGCCGGTGCGACTTATACTCCGGAGCGACTTATAGTCCGAAAAATACGGTACATATTTATTGAATTTTTTGGATCAATTTTGACCAACATTTTCGCCCGCATTTCAATTTCTTACACACACGTGTTATGACATATGTTGGCCAGAGGGGGAGCACTTGAAATTTTTACACACACTTGTTATTTCATATGTTGACAGTCAATTTTTTTGGGGGGGACCACCCTAATTTTGATAGATTTCACCACCAGGGGTGCAAATGAGACATTCTCTAATAGATGCAATATTTTTCCGTACTGGGACCATAGAATTTTGGCAGTATTATAATAAAAGTCATAATTTTACTCAACGCAAGTCAAAATTTTACAAGAAAAACTCAACATTTGTTAAAAATTATGATAAAAGTTGGAATTTTACTCAATAACCGTCACAATTTTACAAGAAAATCTTAACATTTTGGCAATTTTATGAAAGGAGTCGTAATTTTACTCGACAAAAGTCACAATTTTATCAGAAAACTAACTTTTTGGCAATATTGTAATAATAATCAAAATTTTACTTGGCAAAATTATGACAAAAGTCATCATTTTACTCAAAAATAAATACATTTCCCCCAAAAATGCGACTCATACTCTTGACTTTTATATGTTTTTTTCCTTCTTTATTTTGCATTTTCGGCCGTTGCGACTTATACTCCGAAAAATACGGTATATGGGAACATGTTTTTTTTCCCCCTACAATTTAGTGGTTGCGGCCTATAGTCCAGGAAAAAAAACGTGTTCTTGTGGAGGAACGTTAGTGCGTCCTTATGCATATTGTGATCAAATGTACTCACTCGTCACATTCACAAGTCTGTGTTTGAACACGACGTACAAACGCTGCCATGCTAAAACCTGCCCTGACTGAATATAGCATGAAGCACACATGTAAGGTGCACTTGAACGCCTCCAGGAACTTTGCTGTGCAGGCTGAAATAGTGCCAAGCTCACATCCAATGTAGCGATGACATAAAAACAAAAAATAGTATTGACCGCAGAGGATTAATAATGATTATTCCATGGAAGGAAAAGAAGCATGCAAATGGGGCTGGAAGGAATGACAACGGGGCCAAAGCTGTTTGGAAATATTTGAAGTCTGGTTGTCTGTTTACATCGCAGCGCTGTAATCTCTGCTGTGCATGCCAGCAGCCAGACATGACCTCCTTTGACGTCCATCGCTAAAGCCCCCTCCCTCCTCCCTCCTCCCCTCTTGCAATGTTCCCATTGCTGCGTTCTGGTTTTCTGAGGTTAATGCTTAATGTATAGAGTGTTTGTTGTGCTGCGGGGCAATGGGGAGGAGACGGGGAAGGAAAAAAAAAAAAACAACCCCGCCTCTTCCACCCCGCCTCCCTCTCAGTCTGAGAGAAATTAGTTGCGTAACAGTCCCTCGGTGACCCACTGCTTGCCTTTACGTCACGGGGGGGGGGGGGGGGGGTTGCTGCAAGGATCTAGACGGTGTGGAAAATACACTTTGTTCCATGATTTAGTGGGACTGAAATGTGTGCATACTGTACTTCACATGACATATCTCCTCACAGGGGACAACACTGAGGACACTGTGTGCATAATACAATGTAAAGTACAAACCCCGTTTCCATATGAGTTGGGAAATTGTGTTAGATGTAAATATAAACGGAATACAATGATTTGTAAATCCTTTTCAACCCATATTCAGTTGAATTCACTACAAAGACAACATGTTTGATGTTCAAACTCATAAACTTTATTTTTTTTTTGCAAATAATAATTAATTTAGAATTTCATGGCTGCAACACGTGCCAAAGTAGTTGGGAAAGGGCATGTTTTCACCACTGTGTTACATCACTTTTTCTTTTAACAACACTCAGTAAATGTTTGGGAACTGAGGAGACACATTTTTGAAGCTTCTCAGGTGGAATTCTTTCCCATTCTTGCTTGATGTACAGCTTAAGTTGTTCAACAGTCCGGGGGTCTCCGTTGTGGTATTTTAGGCTTCATAATGCGCCACACATTTTCAATGGGAGACAGGTCTGGACTACAGGCAGGCCAGTCTAGTACCCGCACTCTTTTACTATGAAGCCACGTTGATGTAACACGTGGCTTGGCATTGTCTTGCTGAAATAAGCAGGGGCGTCCATGGTCACGTTGCTTGGATGGCAACATATGTTGCTCCAAAACCTTTCAGCATTAATGGCGCCTTCACAGATGTGTAAGTTACCCATGCCTTGGGCACTAATACACCCCCATACCATCACAGATGCTGGCTTTTCAACTTTGCGCCTATAACATTCCGGATGGTTCTTTTACTCTTTGGTCCGAAGGACACGACGTCCACAGTTTCCTTAAACAATTTGAAATGTGGACTCGTCAGACCACAGAACACTTTTCCACTTTGTATCAGTCCATCTTAGATGAGCTCAGGCCCAGCGAAGCCGACGGCATTTCTGGGTGTTGTTGATAAACGGTTTTCGCCTTGCATAGGAGAGTTTTAACTTGCACTTACAGATGTAGCGACCAACTGTAGTTACTGACAGTGGGTTTCTGAAGTGTTCCTGAGCCCATGTGGTGATATCCTTTACACACTGATGTCGCTTGTTGATGCAGTACAGCCTGATGGATCGAAGGTTACGGGCTTAGCTGCTTACGTGCAGTGATTTCTCCAGATTCTCTGAACCCTTTGATGATATTACGGACCGTAGATGGTGAAATCCCTAAATTCCTTGCAATAGCTGGTTGAGAAAGGTTTTTCTTAAACTGTTCAACAATTTTCTCACGCATTTGTTGACAAAGTGGTGACCCTCGCCCCATCCTTGTTTGTGAACGACTGAGCACTTCATGGAATCTACTTTTACACCCAATCATGGCACCCACCTGTTCCCAATTAGCCTGTTCACCTGTGGGATGTTCCAAATAAGTGTTTGATGAGCATTCCTCAACTTTATCAGTATTTATTGCCACCTTTCCCAACTTCTTTGTCACGTGTTGCTGGCATCAAATTCTAAAGTTAATGATTATTTGCAAAAAAAAAAATGTTTATCAGTTTGAACATCAAATATGTTGTCTTTGTAGCATATTCAACTGAATATGCAAATCATTGTATTCCGTTTATATTTACATCTAACAGAATTTCCCAACTCATATGGAAACGGGGTTTGTATGTTCACTATTTTATTTAAGGACAAACTTGCAATAATAAACATATGTTTAATGTACCCTAAGATTTTTTGTTAGAATAAAGTCAATAATGCAATTTTTTTGTGGTCCCTTTTATTTAGAAAAGTATCAAAGTATCGAAGTACATTTTTGGTACCGATACCTAAATATTGGTATCGACACAACCCTACACTAGACTGCGTTGCAAAATGATTAACATGCAACAACATTTTATCATGTTGTTTTTCATACAGTATTTGTTATCTAGAAGTATGTATTCTTACTAAAAATCTAAAGACAAGTTACATTTGTGGTATTTTTTGTGAGCCCATTCGAGATATGAATATTCTGAGTGACACAGAACCAAATCAACATCAAGACATAAAAGTTCATTTCTTTGTGCCGTTTGATAGAAATGGTAATAAATACATTTACATGTTTGTATTTCAGACAGGATCTGAGTTTGAACATGTTAAAAGAGAAAGTAAGCAAATATTAACAGAAAATGAACAAGTGGGTTAATAATTCATTATTACAGCTTGTCTTTCATAATATTGACAAAATAATAGGATGATAAATGACACAATGTGTTACTGAATTCGTCAAAAAAACTAATTAGGAGACGTTCTTTGTTTACTTACTACTAAAAGACAAGTTGTCTAGTATGTTCACTATTTTATTTAAGGACAAACTTGCAATAAGAAACATATGTTTAATGTACCCTAAGATTTTTTGTTAAAATAAAGCCAATAATGTAATTTTTTGTGGTCCCCTTTCTTTAGAAAAGTATCGTAATGCGTTTTGGTACCGGTACCAAAATATTGGTATCGGGACAACCCTACTTCATACGCATAAAAGGACTAGGAGGGATTAGTGTTGCCGACTTAACGACTTTGTGAAGTCAGCGATGGGAGTCTTTGTGCGCGTCAAGTTTCGATTACAATTCAGGGGCTTTGATTCGATTACCGTATTTTTCGGACTATAAGACAAACTACATTTCTATCCTTTCCAGTATTTTATTGGGGGGAAAAAACAGCATACTGGCACCATACTTATTTTGATTATTGTTTCTCAGCTGTTTGTAAAGGTTGCAGTTTATAAATAAAGGTTTATAAAAAAAATAAATAAATAAAAAATATTAAAAAACAAATAAATAAATAAAGCCTCTGCGCATGCGCATAGCATAGATCCAACGAATCGATGACTAAATTAATCGGCAACTATTTTTTATAATCGATTTTAATCGATTAGTTGTTGCAGCCTTAAATGATAGTATTTCCTGTCATCTTCAACTTAAAGCCATTATCACCCCTACCGATGCACCGATTGCATTGAGGTGGGTAAGCTCAACTTTATAGTCCGGAAAACACGGTAAACAAAACGTCGGCGGAATGCGATGACCGGTAAAAATTAATAGATAAAAAAAAAAACGCGTCCTTTCGGGATTTCGCGTCCTTTCTGATTTCAATGCGTAAAAAGACACAAAAAGTGCGTTAACGCCAACACTTGTCTCTTATGTTTGACTGCCATCTACTGGTCACACTAGTAATTACACAATGTACCAAAAAAAAATAGTGTAGCGTCCCGGAAGAGTTGGCACTGCAGGGGATTCCGGGTATTTGTTCCCTTGTGTTTGTATTGTGTTGTGGTGCAAATATTCTCCCGAAATGCGTTTGCCATTGTTGTTTAGTATGGTGTCACAATGTGGCACAGGTTTATGACAGTGTTGGTGTTGTTTATACGGCCACGCTTAGTGTGACATGTATGGCTGTTGACTAAGAATGCCCTTTATTTATTTGTACAAGGCATATCCTAAATCAAAAATTTCAATAAAATTAGTTATGAAAATACAGAATTACAGTAGGGCTGCAACTAATGATTAATTTGATAATCGATTAATCTGTCGATTATTACTTCGATTAATAATCGGATAAAAGAGACAAACTACATTTCTATCCTTTCCAGTATTTTATTGGGGGGGGGAAAACAGCATACTGGCACCATACTTATTTTGATTATTGTTTCTCAGCTGTTTGTAAATGTTGCAGTTTATAAATAAAGGTTTATATAAAAAAAAAATATATATATATATATTAAAAAATAAATAAATAAATAAAGCCTCTGCGCATGCGCATAGCATAGATCCAACGAATCGATGACTAAATTAATCGGCAACTATTTTCTATAATCGATTTTAATCGATTAGTTGTTACAGCCCTAAATGATAGTATTTCCTGTCATCTTCAACTTAAAGCCATTATCACCCCTACCGATGCACCGATTGCATTGAGGCGGGTAAGCTCAACTTTATAGTCCGGAAAACACGGCAAACAAAACGTCGGCGGAATGCGATGATCGGTAAAAAATTAATCGATAAAAAAAAAACGCGTCCTTTCGGGATTTCGCGTTCTTTCTAATTTCAATGCGTAAAAAGACACAAAAAGTCTCTCTTATGTTTGACTGCCATCTACTGGTCACACTTATAATTACACCCTGTACCAAAAAAAAAAAATAGTGTAGCGTCCCGGAAGAGTTGGTACTGCAGGGGATTCTGGGTATTTGTTCCGTTGTGTTTATGTTGTGTTGCGGTGCAAATATTCTCCCGAAATGTGTTTGTCATTGTTGTTTAGCATGGTGTCACAATGTGGCACAGATTTATGACAGTGTTGGTGTTGTTTATACGGCCACGCTTAGTGTGACATGTATGGCTGTTGACTAAGAATGCCCTTTATTTATTTGTACATGGGATATCCTAAATCAAAAATTTAAATAAAATTAGTTATGAAAATACAGAATGACAGTAGGGCTGCAACTAACGATTAATTTGATAATCGATTAATCTGTCGATTATTACTTCGATTAATCGATTAATAATCGGATAAAAGACAAACTACATTTCTATCCTTTCCAATATTTTATTGGGGGGAAAAAACAGCATACTGGCACCATACTTATTTTGATTATAGTTTCTCAGCTGTTTGTAAATGTTGCAGTTTATAAAAAATAAATGTTAAAAAATAAATAAATAAATAAAGCCTCTGCGCATGCGCATAGCATAGATCCAGCATAGATGACTAAATTAATCGGCAACTATTTTTTATAATCGATTTTAATCGATTAGTTGTTGCAGCCCTAAATGATAGTATTTCCTGTCATCTTCAACTTAAAGCCATTATCACCCCTACCGATGCACTGATTGCATTGAGGTGGGTAAGCTCAACTTTATAGTCCGGAAAACACGGCAAACAAAACGTCGGCGGAATGCGATGACCGGTAAAAAATTAATCGATTAAAAAAAGAAACGCTTCCTTTCTGATTTCAATGCGCAAAAAAGACACAAAAAGTGCGTTAACGCCAACGCTGAGAGTGTGTTAAAGTGTCATTTTTTCCAGTGTTGTCTTGTGTAAAAAACAAACTAAAAAAAACTTTGCAGAAATGTGAGGAGCGTACTCACATTTCTTCCATCACGTTGTGTTGATTGGACAGTAAAAGGTGGATGGTAAAGCGACGGGTTGAGTATGATGATGCTCTCTGGCTGCAGCTTATGTGGTTTCACTGCAGCAAGAAGCCTTTCTTCCTGCCAAGTACAAATGGCAAACAGACAGCCCGTCAGTAAAAGGCTCGTGAAACTTTTAGCGGATGAAGTATGATTTAAACAAGGAGAGGGGGGGACAAAAAAAAACAAAAGACAGGGCGGAAAGAAATGCAATGAAAATGATTAACTGCTTTCCTTTTCTGGTGGTTCTGCCAGTTTGGCTTTAATACATGTTGATTTGTTAGTGTTGCAGGAAATGAAGTCTTCATCCTCCTGCTGATTTTGCAAGATATAAACAATGGTGTAATTTGCATAATTGGCCGTGACGCATTTGCTTGATGAATGCATACGGAAAATATGAAAAAATTAACTTTTTTTTGTTTCTAGTTGTCCTTTTTTTTAATGTCACAAACTTGCTAAATTTGGTGTGAGGTGTTGAGAAAGAGAATTGCGGGGTAACTAGCATGCGAAACAGTGTGGCGATAGTACAAACCCCGTTTCCATATGAGTTGGGAAATTGTGTTAGATGTAAATATAAACGGAATACAATGATTTGCAATTCCTTTTCAACCCATATTCAATTGAATGCACTACAAAGACAAGATATTTTATGTTCAAACTCATAAACTTTATTATTTTTTTGCAAAAAATAAATAACTTAGAATTCCATGGCTGCAACACGTGCCAAAGTAGTTGGGAAAGGGCATGTTCACCACTGTGTTACATGGCCTTTCCTTTTAACAACACTCAGTAAACGTTTGGGAACTGAGGAGACACATTTTTTAAGCTTCTCAGGTGGAATTCTTTCCCATTCTTGCTTGATGTACAGCTTAAGTTGTTCAACAGTCCGGGGGTCTCCGTTGTGGTATTTTAGGCTTCATAATGCGCCACACATTTTCAATGGGAGACAGGTCTGGACTACAGGCAGGCCAGTCTAGTACCCGCACTCTTTTACTATGAAGCCACGTTGATGTAACACGTGGCTTGGCATTGTCTTGCTGAAATAAGCAGGGGCGTCCATGGTAACGTTGCTTGGATTTCAACATATGTTGCTCCAAAACCTGTATGTACCTTTCAGCATTAATGGCGCCTTCACAGATGTGTAAGTTACCCATGTCTTGGGCACTAATACACCCCCATACCATCACAGATGCTGGCTTTTACACTTTGCGCCTATAACAATCCGGATGGTTCTTTTCCTCTTTGGTCCGGAGGACACGACGTCCACAGTTTCCAAAAACAATTTGAAATGTGGACTCGTCAGACCACAGAACACTTTTCCACTTTGTATCGGTCCGTCTTAGATAAGCTCAGGCCCAGCAAAGCCGACGGCGTTTCTGGGTGTTGTTGATAAACGGTTTTCGCCTTGCATAGGAGAGTTTCAACTTGCACTTACAGATGCAGCGACCGACTGTAGTTACTGACAGTGGGTTTCTGAAGTGTTCCTGAGCCCATGTGGTGATATCTTTTACACACTGATGTCGCTTGTTGATGCAGTACAGCCTGAGGGATCGAAGGTCACGGGCTTAGCTGCTTACGTGCAGTGATTTCTCCAGATTCTCTGAACCCTTTGATGATATTACGGAGCGTAGATGGTGAAATCCCTAAATTCCTTGCAATAGCTGGTTGAGAAAGGTTTTTCTTAAACTGTTCAACAATTTGCTCACGCATTTGTTGACAAAGTGGTGACCCTCGCCCCATCCTTGTTTGTGAATGACTGAGCATTTCATGGAATCTACTTTTATACCCAATCATGGCACCCACCTGTTCCCAATTTGCCTGTTCACCTGTGGGATGTTCCAAATAAGTGTTTGATGAGCATTCCTCAACTTTATCAGTATTTATTGCCACCCTTTCCCAACTTCTTTGTCACGTGTTGCTGGCATCAAATTCTAAAGTTAATGATTATTTGCAAAAAAAAAAAAAGTTTATGAGTTTGAACATCAAATATGTTGTCTTTGTAGCATATTCAACTGAATATGGGTTGAAAATGATTTGCAAATCATTGTATTCCGTTTATATTTACATCTAACACAATTTCCCAACTCATATGGAAACGGGGTTTATACTTCTGTGTGTTCTCTCCTGAACAAAAGACAGTTGAATCATCTGCAAATAATACTAACTTTAAGTCCTTTGTAACTTTACAAATGTTGTTTGTATCGAGATTGAACAACTTTGGTCCGAGTATTGATCCCTGAGGTACGCCACAGGATATGTTCAGCTCTGTAGAAGTGTGTTCGCCTATCTTCACGTATTGCTTCCCGCTGGTTAAGTAGCTTCTTATAGAATGAATAGAAGAGAATGCCTTTTATTGTCACTATACGCAGGTACTATGAGATTAAAAGCAACTTTAGTATCAGTGCGACATGTCTACAAATATGCAAAACATAGGAAGGAAAGAAAAGAAAAATAGTGCAAAAGGAGGTAAGGTCCAGTCTTGAGAACGAATGTTCTGAATGTGTTGTTTAAATATTGAATATTATACTATATACATATATACAGAAGCATTCAGACTGTGGGTGGAAAGTAAAAATTGCACACAGAGTGGTGTTAAACTATAAAAATCAGTGCCTATGAGTTAAATTATCCAGTTCAAGACCATTTCTGTCCATTTTCTGCCTCGTATTTAGTTTCAAACTCCAGTTTCTTATTTTTTATTTTTTTATTTTTTTGTCCTGTCCAGCCTCTCAGGCAAATCAAATAGTTGATGTAGATGCCCATATCACCTGTTCACATTTACTTTACAAAAGAGAAGTGTAGGATACTTCTCTTGTTGCCTTATTTGTATTTGACTTTATTAAATGTATTTATATTATCATTTGGTGCAGCCGGGCCGGAGCAGGAGGGGATAGAAAGAGGAAAAAAAAGGAAGACAGAGGGGGAAATTGTGGGGACAAGAGGGGGATTAGACAGAGAGACAAAAACAACAACAGCAAACACAGCAATAACAACAACAACAATAGAGCAACATCAGCAAATAGGACATGTACAAATATGATGGTAAAAGTGATAGCAAATAAGCAGTTAGCGAGAAAAAAAAATAATACAGAAATGACAATGAGCATTATTACACTACAAATGGATCAATACAAATACCAATACAACATAGCGCTATTGATAATGAACAATACCAATACTTTACCTTTATTATCAACAATACAGTTGTTCAAATGCAACAATACATATACGTAATGATAACTTGAGATACGAAAGAATGCAGAAAAATGGAAGGGAAGAAAGAGGCGCAACCTATATTAACCTTGTAGATTGTTATAGCAACAATAGGTTAAGCTTTGTCAGTGTGCCATGTGTTATACCCAGTTTGCCCTAGGGCACAATGTTAATATATGTTTGATGAAACGTGATTATGTTTCTGTTGACCTATTGTAGTCTTTCCCGTACAATTAATTGACCATTTGGAGCCGCCACAACTAAGACATTTTGAATTGTATTCAGTTTTCTCTGAGATTTGTGAGGCCAGGAAGGTAACACTTCCCCTTCCTGGCAGTCATTTTTCACAAAACCGAGCCCCTTCCAGAAAATAATACATTTTGTTGAAGTATTATTGTCGCAAAATCATGTGCAAACGTGCATCTCAGTCTACGCGTGTGTAATCCACTTGTGTAATCTGTAAATCAATCCGAGTGTGTGTAATTGGATCCGCGTGTGTGTGTTTAATCAATTCACTGTGCCGACAATTAACCAACCACAATTTAAACCGGAGGTGTCAAAGTCGTTTTCACTGAGGGCCACATCGCAGTTACCGTATTTTTCGGACTATAAGTCGCAGTATTTTTTCATAGTTTGGCCGGGGGTGCGACTTATACTCAGGAGCGACTTATGTGTGAAATTATTAACACATTACTGCAAAATATCAAATAATATTATTCAGCTCATTCACGTAAGAGACTAGATGTATACGATTTCATGGGATTTAGCGATTAGGAGTGACAGATTGTTTGGTAAACGTATAGCATGTTCTATATGTTATAGTTATTTGAATGACTCTTACCATAATATGTTATGTTAACATACCAGGCACGTTCTCAGTTGGTTATTTATGCCTCATATAACGTACACTTATTCAGCCTGTTGTTCACTATTTTGTATTTATTTTAAATTGCCTTTCAAATGTCTATTCTTGGTGTTGGCTTTTATCAAATAAATTTCCCCCCAAAAATGCGACTTATACTCCAGTGCGACTTATATATGTTTTTTTCCTTCTTTATTATGCATTTTCGGCCAGTGCGACTTATACTCCGGAGCGACTTATACTCCGAAAAATACAGTATGTTTGGCCCCAATGAATACTATTATTACACCATTTAAAAAAAAAAACTAAAATGTAAAAAAATATGGTAAGTTGCAGTAATTTCATCTGAAAATGTAGTGTATATTACTGTAAACAATACTGCTGTTTTTATGGAAAAAAAAAAAAAAGGCAGCTCAGTTGCCAGAATTATACTGTAAAATGTGTTTTTTTTTACTGTAAATAAGAAAAACTGCAATTTTACAGTAAAATTTGGGCACCTGAGCTGCCAGTTTTTGTTGTTTTTTTTCCCCCCCACAAATCAACAGCTGTAGATTTTTCGGTGTATTACTGTAAATGCCAAAACGGCACCACAGTTTATTACAGTAAAAAAAAAGTACATTTTTTTTTCATTTAGAGAAAAATGCTGTAAAAACCACAGTAAATTTCACTATTTTACCATGAAATCTATTAATATTGTTAATATTGACGTGTGTTTATTTTGAAGCCTATTTAGCACCGAACAGGAACTCAGTGTGATGCTGTGTGGCTACTAGGGTTTTCCCGATACCAATATTTTGGTACCGGTACCAAAATGTATTTCGTTACTTTTCGATACTTTTCTAAATAAAGGGCACCACAAAAAATGGCATTATTGGCTTTATTTAAAAAAAAAAATATTATTGTACATTAAACATTTGTTTATTTTTGCAAGTTTGTCCTTAAATAAAATAGTGAACATACAAGACAACTTGTCTTTTAGTAGTAAGTAAACAAACAAAGGCTCCTAATTAGTCTGCTGACGTATGCAGTAACATATTGTGTCATGTATCATTCTATTATTTTGTCAACATTATTAAGGACAAGTGGTAGAAAATGAATGATTAATCCACTTGTTCATCTATTGTTAATATCTGCTTATTTTCTCCTTTAACATGTTCTATCTACACTTCTGTTAAAATGTAATAATCACTTATTCTTCTGTTGTTTGGATACTTTACATTAGTTTTGGATGATACCACAAATGTGGGTATCAATCCGATACCAAGTAGTTACAGGATCATACATCGGTCATATCCAAATTCCTCATGTGTCCAGGGACATACAGTATTTCATGACTTTATAAACATACATTTAAAAAAAACGGAAAAAGATTTTGGGACGATAAAAAATATTGATGTCCGATAATATTGGCCGATAAATGCTTTAAAATGTAATATCGGAAATGATCGGTATCGGTTTCAACCTCCCGATTTTCCTGGGAGACTCCCGAATTTCAGTGCCCCTCCCGAAAATCTCCCGGGGCAACCATTCTCCCGAATTTCTCCCGATTTCCACCCGGACAACATTATTGGGGGCGTGCCTTAAAGGCACCGCCTTTAGCGTCCTCTACAACCTGTCGTCACGTCCGCTTTTCCTCCATACAAACAGCGTGCCGGCCCAGTTACACACACATAAGTGAATGCAAGGCATACTTGATCAACAGCCATACAGGTCACACTGAGGGTGGCCGTACAAACAACTTTAACACTGTTGCAAATATGCGCCACACTGTGAACCCACACCAAACAAGAATGACAAACGCATTTCGGGAGAACATCCGCACCGTAACACAACATAAACACAACAGAACAAATACCCAGAACCCCTTGCAGCACTAACTCTTCCGGGACGCTACAATATACACTCCCCGCTACCACCAAACCCCGCCCCCCCCCCCCAACCCCGCCCACCTCAATATACATCCAGTGGGGCATCACACAACCCGCCCACTATCATTCATCCGCTCACGGGGGGAGCGACTGCATTAATTATTCCACTTTTCTTTGACCTTGTCTTCATTACAAGCATGACTGCACTGTCCAAGTGAGTGAAGTTTTGTACTTGATGGATTATTTTCAGTCTTTTCATTCATTGTCCTTCAGGGACCTCCCATTAGGAATACATGCGAGACCATCGGAATGTTTCTTTCGAACAGAACAATACGAAGTCTATTGATAACGATAATAATAATGCGTGAAAGAAATGTGTCATAGGCATAATAATGTGTTAATTCTACGACTGTATATATCGGTATCGGTTGATATCGGAATCGGTAATTAAGAGTTGGACAATATCGGAATATCGGATATCGGCAAAAAAGCCATTATCGGAAATCTCTAGATGTAATCATAGTAGTATCGACCTATTACGCTCCTGTACTTGGGATCATTACAGTTGATGGCGTTTGTTTACTACGGTGTGTAGTGAAGCATGTTTAGCTATTCCTCGTCTTACAGGGATGATACTTGTAAGAAACGTACTTAATTTGTCGTCATGGAGACCAGGATGAGTGATTTAGAAGTAGCTAAAACACTGCAGACTCCGGCCAAATCTTAAAGCACCTCTTCCTGAGGGCGTTACAGTATTATAACTTCACCTTTATCGTTAGTTTTTAAGGCAAAATGCGTCCGTTCTCCCTTTTCTGTCTACACACTGTGTCTGCTTGTAAGTACTCTGTGATTGTGCACTGCCGAACATGCTCCTCTGCTCGTAAAACCAGCAATGTCATGGTGTGACGACAAAGCGCCGTCATGCCTGTTAAAAAAAGGGGGTGCGGGGGTGGAGAGTTGGACCGGTACTTTTTAGAGGTGGTATAGTACCGAATATGAATACCGTACAACCCTAGTTGCTAGACAGCGATAATGGTGAATTTGACAACATTGATTGATTGAAACTTTTATTAGTAGATTGCACAGTACAGTACATATTCCGTACAATTGACCACTAAATGGTAACACCCCAATAAGTTTTTCAACTTGTTTAAGTCGGGGTCCACGTTAATCAATTCATGGCAACACTTAAACACATGTCGACATAAACGGACCGATGTGCCACAGAAATGATCCCTTAGGGCAGGGGTCGGCAACCCAAAATGTTGAAAGAGCCATATTGGACCAAAAATACAAAAACAAATCTGTCTGGAGCCGCAAAAAAATAAAAGCCATATTACATACAGATAGTGTGTCATGAGATATAAATTGAATTAAAAGGACTTAAAGGAAACTAAATGAGCTCAAATATAGCTACAAATGAGGCATAATAAATGCAATATGTACATATAGCTAGCCTAAATAGCATGTTAGCATCGATTAGCTTGCAGTCATGCAGTGACCAAATATGTCTGATTAGCACTCCACACAAGTCAATAACATCAACAAAACTCACCTCTGTGGAAAGTTTGGTGGACAAAATGAGACAGAAAAAGAAGTGGCATAAAACACGTCCTAGAAAGTCGGAGAAAGTTATACATGTAAACAAACGGTGAGTTCAAGGACTGCCAAAATTAGTAGGACAAAGCGGCGCTCGCCAAATACTCGAATCAGTGAAGCACGTTTAATATAAACAGTGTGCTTTGTAACAATTAGGGAGGCTTGTGTCATGTTTGTCCTCCTACATAAACCATATTAAAACAAAAAATACATTTTTTTCCCCTCATCTTTTTCCATTTTTCATACATTTTTTAAAAAGCTCCAGAAAGCCACTAGGGCGGCGCTAAAGAGCCGCATGCGGCTCTAGAGCCGCGGGTTGCCGATCCCTGCCTTAGGGTTTCTCAATTTACGTCGTCAAAAAGGTCAAGGTCATTTTAAGCGAACACATTTATGGTAAGAGAAGGAACACCCTGGACTTGATTAGGTCGTCAACATCCTGCCTTGTCCTTTAATTGTCCTCCTTTGAATGCTCTTTCATTGTAATCCAGTTAAACAACATCAATATTTATTTATTCCGTACGACGGTTCGTGTCTCAGATGTCAACCACGCCACTGATGAAGTTGAGGCCCGGACAAATTCATTTGCTCATGTGTCGAACCTAATCGCATACGCGCCTGATCAAATGATCTCAGACCTCAAGGACGGGTCTCGCGTCAAAGCATTCCCACGCATGCAAATCAAGCGTGTTTGTATTTTCTTCAGAAACAGTTCCTGTTATTTGCTTTTTCTCAGCTCTCTTTTAGATTGTGATTAAACTTCCTACCCCTCCACGCCTTTTCAAAGGGGTCGTGAATAGATAGCAGCTGACTTTTCACCTCCACGTCGCGGTGGAACGGCGCCTGGTTTTTCTACTGTTTGAATTCAGGCAATTTAATTGGTGAAAAGGAGGTCTCTAAGTTCAAATACTGCTATACACACGCCTAACCAGGCGTTTTTTTTCCCTCAAGGAATTGTGAAATAAAATCATGTCTTCAGTGAAGCCCAGAACATTCCCCAGTTTTAGTGGCCTGGCCCACTAGGATCCCTCTTTATGTTTGTGAACTTTATAGTCTATACATTTAGAGTGATGTGATAATCAAACACTCTAGAACAGTGGTCCCCAACATTTTTGTAGCTGAAAATTTGTCCCACGGACCAGGGAAGGAGGGAGTGTTTTTTATTTGTTTTTTTTTGTTAGTTTTTTTGGGAGTTTTTTTGTCATAAAGAAATACAATCATGTGTGCTTACGGACTGTATTCCTGCAGACTGTATTGATCTATATTGATATATAATGTAGGAACCAGAAATATTAATAACAGAAAGAAACAACCCTTTTGTGCGAATGAGTGTGAATGAGTGTAAATGGGGGAGGGAGGTTTTTTGGGTTGGTGCACTAATTGTAAGTGTATCTTGTGTTTTTTATGGTTGATTTAATTAAAAAAAAAAAAAAAAAAAAAAAGTTAATTGTTTTTTTAATTTCTTGTGCGGCCCGGTACCAATCGATCCACGGACCGGTGGTTGGGGACCACTGCTCTAGAAGTCTAGAATGAAAGAGTATATAATAGAATTGACAGAGTGTTGTGTACCTTCATTGCTGAATGATGAGCAGAGGCAGAGTTTGGAGTGTCTTCTTTAGCTCGCTTTCCATGTTTATGTACTCACTGTCCACTGTGTCCAGGTACGTGGAAAATGTTTTCGTGCCATTTGCTGTTTGACGCCCGCTATCATGCTAATTAGCTACCTGAAAGCGGGTGACTCCACTGTAAAATACAGCCGGTGAAGTGGCATCGGAGTCTGTGTCTCTCTTTACTAGCTTCGTCGAAGCATGTTGCTTTTGTAGCTGTTTCAGCAGATTTGAATTGCTGTTTGGGGCAGTGGATGGGTACTTTGATCCAAGACACAACTTACATTTAACTAAAATGTTCTTTCCTTTGTGCTCGACAAAAAGAAAAAGTAGTGAGAATATCTCCATGTTAAGAAACTCGGCTCAGGTGTGCTTGAAGCTCATCAAGAGAATGCCAAGAGTGTGCAAAGCAGTAATCAGAGCAAAGAGTGGCTATTTTGAAGAAACTAGAATATAAAACATGTTTTCAGTGATTTCACCTTTTTTTGTTAAGTACATAACTCCACATGTGTTCATTCATAGTTTTGATGCCTTCAGTGACAATCTACAATGTAAATAGTCATGAAAATAAAGAAAATGCATAGAAGGGGTAGAAGGTGTGTTAATATGGCCCCATTCATCGCGGTCTTTGAAGGGCTGCACTATTCACTTCAGCCACCGGATGGCAGTAGAGTCTTGATTATCTTAAAATGTGTTCCGTGGCAATTCCGACTTTGACCACAGCGTCTGTTGCTGTGTCGAGGGGCGCTTTCCATTGTTTTCAATAGACTAGGGTTGTACGGTATACCGGTACTTGTATAGTATCGCAATACTAATGAATCAAAAACGGTACTATACTCTGTTTGAAAAGTACCAGTTTGCCATATATTTTTTTTTTTTATATATACAGGTATGACGGCGCATCGTCGTCACGTCGAGACATTGTTGGTTTTACGGGCAGAGGAGCATGTTCGGCAGCGCATAATCACAGAGTACTTACAAGCAGACACAGTGTGTAGACAGAATAGGGAGAACGGACGCATTTTGGTCTAAAAACTAACGATAAAGGTGAAGTTATAACACTGAAACGCCCTCAGGAAGAGGTGCTTTAAGACATGACTAGTTAGCTAGCGGCTAAAGTCCATCCGCAATCGGCAGTGTTTTAGCTACTTCTAAATCACTAATCCTTGTCTCCATGGCGACAAATAAAGTAAGTTTCTTACAAGTATCATCCCTGCAGGACGAGGAATAGCTAAACATGCTTCACTACACACCGAAGCTCACCGGCGTCACAATGTAAACAAACGCCATGGCTGGATCTACACTTGACATCCACTGTAATGATACCAAGTACAAGAGCGTATCTAGTCGATACTACTATGATTACACCTATATTTTTTATCGTTACAAAATCTTTATTTATTTATTTTTATACGTCCCTGGACACATGAGAACTTAAATTATCACCAATGTATGATCCTGTAACTACTTGGTATCGGATCGTTACCCAAATTTGTGGTATCATCCGAAACTAATGTAAAGCATCCAAACAACAAAAGAATAAGTGATTATTACATTTGAACAGAAGTGTAGATAGAACATGTTAAAAGAGAAAGTAAGCAGATATTAACAGTAAATGAACAAGTGGATTCATGAGAATTTTTTACAGCTTGTCCTTAATAATTGACACAATATGTTACTGCATACGTCAGCAGACTAATTAGGAGCCTTTGTTTGTTTACTTACTACTAAAAGACAAGTTGTCTAGTATGTTCACTATTTTATTTAAGGACAAACTTGCAATAATAAACATATGTTTAATATACCCTAAGACTTTTTTGTTAAAATAAAGTCAATAATGCTATTTTTTGTGGTCCCCTTTATTTAGAAAAGTATCGAAATACATTTTTGGTACCGATACCTAAATATAGGTATCGACACAACCCTACACTAGACTGCGTTGCAAAATGATTAACATGCAACAACATTCTATCATGTTGTTTTTCATACAGTATTTGTTATCTAGAAGTATGTATTCTTACTAAAAATCTAAAGACAAGTTACATTTGTGGTATTTTTTGTGAGCCCATTCGAGATATGAATATTCTGGGTGACACAGAACCAAATAAATGTCTTCAAAGTACATTTCTTAGTGCCGGTTGATAGAAGTGGTAATAAATACATTTACATGTTTGTATTTCAGACAGGATCTGAGTTTGCATTTAGCCTGTGGAGGTTATATTTTATCACCTTCTTGCGTGTGTTTAAATATGCACATTAGGTAAATTTGAGACATATTTTAGAGAGAACATTGCCTAAAAGTGCGAGTGAGTGTCACTAACTAAACTCTGTTCGGCTTCAGTCCACCTGTGATCCATTAGAGGACAATGGGTAGAAAATGAGTAAGTGACTATTTGTATTTCCCAAAACTTAAGCTTGGCAAATGTTAACTATTTGGATCAATCGGCACCACATCTTTAAATGGAACAACTTATTTATTTAGTGTTCCTCCGATCATCTGTCATCTCATTTGTCTTTGGCATTCCAAGTTCAACCGAGAATGGAGATTTTATTTTTTTGACGAATATAGTTATTATTTAGTACTCATATTCAGATCCCGTTAAAACAACAAAGTCCAACATGCGCTGGTTGTTCTACACAAAAAGTACCGAACGTTTAAATTAAAGTAGACAAAATGTACGCAAAAAATGTGATTCCCGATTCTTACGTTGAATTTAGATCGCGGTTCTCCGGGACACATTTCTTTCACGCATTATTATTATCGTTATCAATAGACTTCGTATTGTTCTGCTCGAAAGAAACATTCCGATGGTCTCGCATGTATTCCTAATGGGAGGTCCCTGAAGGACAATGAATGAAAAGACTGAAAATAATCCATCAAGTACAGAACTTCACTCACTTGGACAGTGCAGTCATGCTTGTAATGAAGACATGTTCAAAGAAAAGTGGAATAATTAATGCAGTCGCTCCCCCCGTGAGCGGATGAATGATAGTGGGCGGGTACGACCAGGGAAGCAGAGTCAACTCGCCCTGGCCAGCGAGGATCGCTGAGTGGGTGTCGCATGATGAAAATTGCAGCGGTAAGCTTTGCCGCATCTTGTTCAGTATTCTAAGTAACTAAGACCTGATTTAGAGTTATTTGGTTAGGGTTAGGGATGTCCGATAATGGCTTTTTGCCGATATTGTCCAACTCTTTAATTACCGATACCGATATCAACCGATATATACAGTCGTGGAATTAACACATTATTATGCCTAATTTGGACAACCAGGTTTGGTGAAGATAAGGTACTTAAAAAAAAAATATATATATATATATAAAATAAGATAAATTAAAAACATTTTCTTGAATAAAAAAGAAATATAAATATATAATATAATATATAATATATAATATATATTATATAAATATAAAAACAGTTACATTACACACGTTACACAACTAGTAATTAATGAAAATGAGTAAAATTAACTGTTAAAGATTAGTACTATTAGTGGACCAGCAGCACGCACAATCATGTGTGCTTACGGACTGTATCCCTTGCAGACTGCATTGATATATATTGATATATAATGTAGGAACCAGAATATTAATAACAGAAAGAAACAACCCTTTTGTGTGAATGAGTGTAAATGGGGGATGAAGGTTTTTTTTGGGTTGGTGCACTAATTGTAAGTGTATCTTGTGTTTTTTATGTTGATTTAATAAAAAACAAAAAAAAACAAAAAAAAAAAACGATACCAATAATAAAAAAAACAATACTGATAATTTCCGATAGTACATTTTAACGCATTTATCGGCCGATAATATCGACAGGCCGATATTATCGGACATCTCTAGTTAGGGTTGGGATTAGGGTTAGGGTTAGGGTTGGTTGTATAGTAAGGCCATGCAGAATAAGGCATTAATAAGTACTTAAAGGCCTACTGAAACCCACTACTACCGACCACGCAGTCTGATAGTTTATATATCAATGATGAAATCTTAACATTGCAACACATGCCAATACGGCCGGGTTAGCTTACTAAAGTGCAATTTTAAATTTTGCGCGAAATATCCTGCTGAAAACGTCTCGGTATGATGACGCCTGCGCGTGACGTCACGGATTGTAGAGGACATTTTGGGACAGCATGGTGGCCAGCTATTAAGTCGTCTGTTTTCATCGCAAAATTCCACAGTATTCTGGACATCTGTGTTGGTGAATTCTTTCAATGAACAATGGAGACAGCAAAGAAGAAAGCTGTAGGTGGGAAGCGGTGTATTGCGGCCGACTGCAGCAACACAAACACAGCCGGTGTTTCATTGTTTACATTCCCGGAAGATGACAGTCAAGCTTTACCATTGGCCTGTGGAGAACTGGGACAACAGAGACTCCTACCAGGAGGACTTTGAGTTGGATACGCAGACGCGGTACCGTGAGTACGCATGCAGCTGCGGCTTCCAAACATTTGATCGCTTGCCCGTACGTGCGTGCCGCTATGTGCATGTCACGTACGTAACTTTGGGGACTTTGGGGAAATATATGTGCTGTATGAACTTTGGGGAGGTGAACGGTACTTTGGGCTGTGGGATTGAGTGTGTTGTGCAGGTGTTTGAGTTGTATTGGCGGGTTATATGGACGGGAGGGGGGAGGTGTTTGTTATGCGGGATTAATTTGTGGCATATTAAATATAAGCCTGGTTGTGTTGTGGCTAATAGAGTATATATATGTCTTGTGTTTATTTACTGTTTTAGTCATTCCCAGCTGAATATCTGGTCCCACCCGCCTCTCACAGCATCTTCCCTATCTGAATCGCTCCCACTGCCCTCTAGTCCTTCACTCTCACTTTCCTCATCCACAAATCTTTCATCCTCGCTCAAATTAACGGGGAAATCGTCGCTTTCTCGGTCCGAATCGCTCTCGCTGCTGGTGGCCATGATTGTAAACAATGTGCAGATGTGAGGAGCTCCACAACCTGCGACGTCACGCGCATATCGTCTGCTACTTCCGGTACAGGCAAGGCTTTTTTATCAGCGACCAAAAGTTGCGAACTTTATCGTCGATGTTCTCTACTAAATCCTTTCAGCAAAAATATGGCAATATCGCGAAATGATCAAGTATGACACATAGAATGGACCTGCTATCCCTGTTTAAATAAGAAAATCGCATTTCAGTAGGCCTTTAATAATGACTAATTAAGAGCCAATATGTTACTAATTTGCATGTTAAAAAGCAACTAATTAATGGTGAATATGTTCCCCATACTAAACTGTTACCAAATGTAGTAAATCGTCATTAAAATCATGTGTTATCTTATTATTATGTTTGGTATTTTTGCGGGTTTTTTTCTAGGATTCTGTGCAGCCCGAACAGTAAGTGACATTCCCAAAAAATTAATTGATTGATTGATTGAAACTTGTATTAGTAGATTGCACAGTACAGTACATATTCCGTACAATTGACCACTAAATGGTAACACCCCAAAAAGTTTTTCAACTTGTCTAAGTCGGGGTCCACGTTAATCAATTCATGGTATAAATATATACTATCAGCATATAAAGGCTCGGGGATGTCTGGAATTGGGTATACCGTAATTTATTTCGCACAAATGCAAAGTACAACAAACATTAACTTTGGTCACTCAGGAATGTACAGTGGAAGAATTTATGGACAGTTAGAATGATCTTTATTGCGCCGTAGGTCCAAGGTCCAACTGGCTTTAGTGGTAGTCAGTCTGCAGCCTTTGTTTTAGACCCGCTACCATTGGCGTTGTTAGGCCTATTTTATTTTTAGTTAGCTAAATAATTTGGTGTTATATATATATATATATATATATATACATATATATATATATATATATATATATATAAAAAATAAAATAAAATTATAAACAAATACATGCCGACATATTCATTATAAAGTGGCCCGAATATGAGTTTAAATAAATAATCATATAAACTGTCATTATTCACTCAGTTTCCCCTCACTTCATAGCGTAAATCACCAAAAATGATTCCCGGGCGCGACACCGCTGCTGCCCACTGCTCCCCACTGCTCCCCTCACCTCCCAGGGGGTGAACAAGGGGATGGGTCAAATGCTGAGGACACATTTCACCACACCTACAGTGTGTGTAACAATCATTGGTACTTTAAGGTAGAGAGCCCCTTTAGTGTGTCGGTATCCAATCCATTCCACTTGTTCATCTAGAAAATGCCCACATCACTCAAAATCCATTACGCATTTTCTCTGCGACCTTGCTTGCGGTCCTTGGACTTGTTCATCTAGAAAATGCCCACATCACTCAAAATCCATTACGCATTTTCTCTGCGACCTTGCTTGCGGTCCTTGGACTTGTTCATCTAGAAAATGCCCACATCACTCTTGTAGAATCTATATAAAGTAATATACATTAGCCTAATGTTAAAATAATGAAAAATATTTAATTTAACATGTTAAATGAATAAATACATAAAAAGAAAAAGAAAAAAAATGGTTAAAAATCATCGTCCCGGGGAGCATTTCATTTCGTCCCGTGCATTTTTTAAATAATAATAACAATGAATAATTTCTAAGTCTTTGTTAGCCGTTTGTGAAGTTTTGTGCTCGTGCGCTACGTTCGCTCTCCTGGGGGCTAAGCCCCCCCTGTCCTTAAAAGCTAGTGACGCCCCTGCCCGCTACATTATTCTTAATCCCGTTTATGAATAAACGTAATGTTTACCATTTTAATTTGACGATGGCAACGTGAACACAATGAAAGTAAAAGCACGGCTGTTAAGTGTGTTAGCGTGCTTCTGTCGAGGAAAAGTGTGCACATCGGCAGCTCTGACAGCCAGAAGGAAGCTGTTGAAACGTTGAATGGCCAATAAAAGCGTTGCTGTCCTTTGGGGGAACAACATTTGTCCCCGGATCATCAGAGATACTCTAATGATTTTCTCTAGCTGTAGCAGGCGCCTTTCAAATGTATTTAACTGTGTCACTGATTACAGTATTGATATGACAGTTTATCGCAGATCTGTCCATTTATGCAGTAGATGCATTGGCACAAATGCAAAGAATATCAGATTTAATCAAAAGAAGGCATTTTCAGACGTAGAAGTTGTCATAGAGAGCATGATTATCATTGCTAACACTGGGCCTCATTCAGCATACCGTTCTTAAGAACAATTCTTAGGCCCACTTACAAAGTTTTTAAGGAGATTTTTGTATTCACCAATGTTTTCTTAGCTGGGATTTGTTCGTAGGTAAGAACAAAATCTACGAGTGCTCCAGAGCACTCTTAGGGTGGCCTATTTGTTCTTAAGTGTGACAAGTTCCCTGACTTCTATTGTCTAATGTTAAATTAATATCATAGATATGTATATATATAAATTCATCCATCCGTCCATCCATCTTCTTCCGCTTATCCGAGGT
>NC_084569.2:32929958-32934958 GCF_033978685.3 Nerophis lumbriciformis | reverse complement strand
TGGCATTCAGCAATTTAGGAACAGCAGGTGGGAACAATTTGGCCACTTAAGAACACGTCATGAATTTGAATGGAGTCCTCTCAGGAAATCACTTAGGAAGAAAGATAAAGAGGAAAAGTTAGGAATTTATTGCTGCGTGAATACAGCGCAGCTTTAGATTGTGGTCATTATTTGAACATCTGACAAGATTTGTTTAAAAATATGTCGATTTTTTTTTTGGTTTAACATACTCAGTGGCCTAGTGGTTAGAGTGTCCGCCCTGAGATCGGTAGGTTGTGGGTTCAAACCCCGGCCGAGTCATACCAAAGACTATAAAAATGGGACCCATTACCTCCCTGCTTGGCACTCAGTATCAAGGGTTGGAATTGGGGGTTAAATCACCAAAAATGATTCCCGGGCGCGGCCACCGCTGCTGCCCACTGCTCCCCTCACCTCCCAGGGGGTGATCAAGGGTGATGGGTCAAATGCAGAGAATAATTTCGCCACACCTAGTGTGTGTGTGACAATCATTGGTACTTTAACTTTTAACTTTAACTTTAATTAGCTGCAGCCCCAGTTACATCAGAAAGTTATGACCAAGAACTTAACAAGTGGATTAATAAAAGTTAGATTGAGGATAATACAAACCCCGTTTCCATATGAGTTGGGAAATTGTGTTAGATGTAAATATAAACGGAATACAATGATTTGCAAATCATTTTCAACCCATATTCAGTTGAATATGCTACAAAGACAACATGTTTGATGTTCAAACTCATAAACATTTTTTTTTTTTTTGCAAATTAACAGTAAATACCCAGAACCCCTTGCAGCACTAACTCTTCCGGGACGCTACAATATACCCCTCCCCCCCACCCACCTCAACCCCGCCCACCTCAACCTCCTCATGCTCTCTCAGGGAGAGCATGTCCCAAATTCCAAGCTGCTGTTTTGAGGCATGTTAAAAAAAAATAATGCACTTTGTGACTTCAATAATAAATATGGCAGTGCCATGTTGGCATTTTTTTTCCATAACTTGAGTTGATTTATTTTGGAAAACCTTGTTACATTTTTTAATGCATCACAACAAAATTAGGCATAATAATGTGTTAATTCCACGACTGTATATATCGGTATCGGTTGATATCGGTAATTAAGAGTTGGACAATATCGGAATATCGGATATCGACAAAAAAGCCATTATCGAACATCTCTACTGCAAATGATTTGCCACTTTCCCATATTTAAACATTTTATTTCTAGAAATATCCTTACTTATAAGAGCTATTTATTTATTTATTTTTACATCATAATATTAATTTTAGCATGGATAATTATATTTTCTGTATTCTAGTTTTAAAATTGAGAAAATAACTGTTCAAATAAGATATTTAGTTCCTTACCTCCACATAGGAAATCTTGTTGAAACATTCTGCAACATGCCGAGGACGCTTAATTTAAGAATTGCAAGTGGAATAATGCTTGTTTTAACAAGAAAAGACCTATTTTTAGCGTAAAAGTCATGCTAATTTTTTAGATATACAAATATTAATTTAGGATGTCTTATCAAGTAAAATTAACTGGCTGCATGGACGGATAACTTCGCTAGTTTTTAGCATTTTCTCCTAAAATCTATTCTTTTTATCTTATTCTTTGCAATCTATGCGTTTTCGTATCAATAATAAACCGTGGTCAAACTCACCACGTTAGTATTATCGTTTCAAATGAAAATAGAACCGTGATTGATAACCGCACTTCGAAAAACTGATAGACCGGTGATATTGCTCATTTACTGGGGAAGCAAGATAGCATGTTAACATGAATACAAGAGACATTAAGGTAGTTCCCTATTAAGAAAACACATAGCACGATCTGAACTTTACTGTCTGAGCCACTAAGCTATCCAGTTGAGCACATTAAGGAGGTTTGTTTTTATTGGCAAGTTTTTTTTGGAGAGTCCACAACAAGCAAACGGTAAATGATTTTGTAACTCGGCTCAACTTGCTGTTTGTTTAGTAATGTATTTGTTTTTTTAATTCCTGCTTTGGATTTACTCCTGCATTAAGATCACAGGGCGAGAGTGGCTGCTTTTGTAACGAGTTAGAAAATCTCAGCCATGTGATTTTTACCTGACCCGGCTTCTGAGCACTCAGATTATTACTTATTCTCCACTTTCATTGTTTGGCTTCTAGAAGGGAAAAAAAAAATAGAATAAAGACGCTAATTGTGCTTTTGTTTTTCCTTTGGATACAGTTAATATTATCTTGTACAACAACGCAGTAATTGTTCAGAAGTTTGAATTGTCCATTATTATGCCCTCTTAAAACTCATTTTTGATGAGTTGTTTTGATGCGATTTATGAATGTCATGAATCGATTATTAAAGCAGACATTAAATGTTCGTATATTTATTTTGAGGAACACCTTGGTTATGTAAATCACAAGTGTGGACCCCAGTGTTCTTTGTTTGCTAGCGAGGTTAAATGTCAATGCAAGGACCTGCTTATGTGTTTGCTGTGGTTCTGTCAGGGACTGTTGTCGTTCTTGAACCCCAAGATGCAGAAATGGCAGGCGTAGCGCAGGAAAACAAGACTTTAATGTCAAAAGGAAATGCAGGGGAAACAGGAACCAGGAAACAGGCAATCAGGCAACAGGATGCAATAATCGAGCCCTGACTGGAGGGCGAGGCAGGCATAAATAGTAGCCTGATTGGCAACTGCAACCAGGTGTGCCAGGCTGCCAATGAGGCACAGGTGAGGGAAACGAGCGCTCAGTGAGACATGCAGGAAATGGAACCAAAATAAGAGCGCTGACCGGGAATATACACGAACGCAGAGGAAAACCCAAACATAACCAAACCCGTCAGTAACAAGCCTGACAGGTTCAAGTTCCTCTTTTGAACAGGAGAACTGTAGTGTTTTTAGGAATTTGCTATAAAAATGTGAGTCTCCCAGAAGTTTTTTCAACTGAACTCGCCGTCCACTAGTTAAATAGACCAAATAATGAAAAAAGGAGAGGACCTAAAATGGAACTTTGAGGAACACCACTAGTATAACCACTGCGGTACGCTTAGCTTTTTCACTAGTAGGACCGGTGCTACTACGTGAAAAAAATTCGTAGCACAGAATTTTTTTTTTTGCAGCACAGGAACATTTTTGTATGAAATGTCTGAAATATCACAATTTCATTATTAACACTCAAACAAGGTACACATGTGCACTCATACATAAAAAACCCCCCACAATGCCATCGTAAGGCTTACTGTAAAGCTCAATTAAAGACAGAACTGTGCTAGCACGGCCGCAAACACCAGTTTAGGGCTAGGCGATGTGGCTCAAAACTCATATTCCGATATAGTTTGACCCAAAAACTAACCCATACATGGAAATATTCGTTGATGCAACTAAATATCTCCACATGGCCTTGTTTTTCAATTTTCGGGACTGATGAGGAGCCCAAATACACAAAAACAAATACCTGATATAGTTTGGCCCATAAATTAACCCATAAACTATAACCCATAAACTAACCCATGAACTAACCCATAAATGGAAATATTTGTTGACGTAACTAAATATCTCCACAGTGCTTTGTTTTTCAATTTTCGGGACTGACGGGGATCACAAATACACAAAAACAAGTACCTGATATAGTTTGGCCCATAAATTAACCCATGAACTATAACCCATAAACTAACCCATAAATGGAAATATTTGTTGACGTCACTAAATATCTCCACAATGCCTTGTTTTTCAATTTCCGGGACTGATGAGGAGCCCAAATACACAAAAACAAGTACATGATATAGTTTGGCCCATAAATTAACCCATAAACTATAACCCATAAACTAACCCATGAACTAACCCATAAATGGAAATATTCGTTGACGTAACTAAATATCTCCACAATGCCTTGTTTTTCAATATCCGGGACTGATGAGGATCCCAAATACACAAAAACAAGTACATGATATAGTTTGGCCCATACATTAACCCATAAACTATAACCCATAAACTAACCCATGAACTAACCCATAAATGGAAATATTTGTTGACGTAACTAAATATCTCCGCAGTGCTTTGTTTTTCAATTTTCGGGAGTGACGGGGATCACAAATACACAAAAACAAGTACCTGATATAGTTTGGCCCATAAATTAACCCATAAACTATAACCCATGAACTAACCCATAAATGGAAATATTTGTTGACGTAACTAAATATCTCCACAATGCCTTGTTTTACAATTTTTGGGACTGATGAGGAGCCCAAATACACAAGAACAAGTACCAACAAGTAAGAAAAGTAAGTTTTGCATAACAGGATCCCAACTTAAGAGTTGTTTTGAGATAAGAAAAAAGAAAAAGCCTTTGAAGTAATATAAGAAAAGTCAAATACAATCTCCAATCTTTAAAAAAACAAAAAACATTTAACTATGCTCAAATCTTCAGCTAACAAAAACACAAAAGGTGTGTGTAGGGGGGGGGCATACACTGAGTGATCAATCGCTTGTCCATTTGGTTATGGTTTAAATTTATTTCAATCACGTTATACAGATAGGTTAACATTTTACTACAGTTGTATCACATTTGGATGTATTTATTTTTGGAGCAAAATGCGATAAAGGTTAGAAATCCCTTTGCCGCACATGTGGGACAGTTTGTTTGTTTTTGATTTGCGGCGTCTATTTTTAGGCGCATTTGCGAGTAAATATGTGGCACCATACAGCATACTTGCCAACCTTGAGACCTCCGAATTCGGGAGATGGGAGCGGCGGGGTTAAGGCTGGGGGGGCGGAGTTGAGATGGGTGGGGTTGGGGGGGTGTATATTGTTGCGTCCCGGAAGAGTTAGGGATGCAAGGGGTTCTGGGTATTTGTTCTGTTGTGTTTATGTTGTGTTACGGTGCGGATGTTCTCCCGAAATGTGTTTGTCATTCTTGTTTGGTGTGGGTTCACAGTGTGGCGCATATTTGAAACAGTGTTAAAGTTGTTTATACGGCCACCCTCAGTGTGACCTGTATGGC
>NC_084569.2:32879958-32924958 GCF_033978685.3 Nerophis lumbriciformis | reverse complement strand
ACTAAAAACTAATTTATTGTTCTTAATGGAAAGGCAACAAGGCAAGCGCTTGTTACTCTCGGGGTCTCCTAGCCGCTCAGGCAAATCATATTGTCCAAAAATGCATTTTTCCATCGATAACATGACATCATCGCGCCAAGTGCATGCTCTTTCAGTCAATTAGTGCGCATATATACAGCCCGGCCCCCTGCCAAATTTTTTTTTATTGTAATTTTGAAGAATTTATCTGAATGTGCATGAACTATCTCTGTTCAAAATTGTTTGAAATGTTAAATGTTTAAATATTAACTGTCGGTTTGCTGTACTGTGCCCACTGTACTACTATATGAGTACCTATTTTCTATTGTTTCATTGAAAATAAAACAGCAAAGTCCATTTGGCTGTCATCTGTTTTAATTATGAGACACAATTGTGTCAAAGTCATGATTTTTTTATTTCATACTTGAAGTAAGAAATTGTTACTTTTAAAAACGTAGTTTTATACTTGTGAGTGTTGATGACACAGCTTTGCAACACTTGATATTCTAGTTTCAAGCATGTTTTACTCAATCTCAGCAACAAGTTGTAATAACTTAGAGATCATTTAGGACCAAAACACTTAAAACAAGTAAAACACTCTAACATAAAATCTGCTTAGTGAGAAGAATTATCTTATCAGACAGAAAATAGGCAAATATCACCCTTATTTGAGATATTTAATCCTACGTTTTTGCAGTGTAGCGTATAGGCATTTGTGGTCAGCATTGAAAGGCATTAATCGGCCATGCCGGTCACGTACTTTTTCCACGAAAATTGTTCGATTCTGATCCGTGGCCGATTGATCGGTGCATCCCTACTGCTGAGTGCAATAGATTCTTATGTTTCTGCATTCTGATCATACCCTCTGCAGTCAACACTCTGATTTCTTGAGAAAATATAAATGTACACTGGGCATGCTTGACTGTCCTAGACTGAGGCCAAGTGAGACTTTGCTCATATCAAAGTGTACCCGAAAACCACCAGCACCAAACTCATGGTTTGAAGTACGTCCCTCTGCCGGCTCTCCTTGCCGGTTGGTGCCGGGTGAGTGGTTTTCACCCCAGCTGCGTGTGACCGCGTCCTGAACTCGCCGTCATCACCAGGTTGGGGTCAATGGTGACTTTGCCTTGACTGTGTGATGAGCCAACTGAGGGCAGTGGGGTTTTTCTACCACACGTACTGTACACATACTGTATGTCAGCTTACGACTCTGATCGTAACCCCAACCACTCGTATTTCAAATGAATTGAAATCAAATTATTCCGTTCTGGGCGCCTAAAAACACCACCGTTTTACCAAGTATCGTGCTTTTAAAGTGGTCTACATCAGTGGTTCTCGAACCTGTTTCACCAAGAACCGCCTCATAAAAAGACGTGGCTCTCCATGTAGTATCTTAATGCCATGACTAACATTAGAAATACAGTTGCACAGTAGGCCTAAGTATTCATTAAAAACAAGGCAGGGGTTTTATTTAACAAGTGTATTTGATATTTTCGGCCACTGTAACATTACACACAGTTTGAACAGTAACACTGTGTTTGAATATAGGAAAATAAAACCCTGCACATTAAGTGGTTCTTTGGCGTACCACAGTTACTGGTCTAGGTAATATGTATCGGATGTACTTTGGTGTTTTTTTGATTGAAACTTTTATTCGTAGATTGCACAGTACAGTACATATTCCGTACAATTGATCACTAAATGGTAACACCCCAATAAGTTTCCGCACCGTAACACAACATAAATACAACAGAACAAATACCCAGAATCCCTTGCAGCACTAACTCTGCCGGGACGCTACAATATACACCCCCCGCTACCACACAATATGTTACTGCATACGTCAGCAGACTAATTAGGAGCCTTTGTTTGCTTACTTACTACTAAAAGGCAAGTTGTCTCGTATGTTCACTATTAGAGATGTCCATTTATATCGGCCTGCCGATATTATCGGCCGATAAATGCGTTAAAATGTAATATCGGAAATTATCGGTATCGTTTTTTTATTATCGGTATCGTTTTTTTATTTTTTATTTATTTAAAAAAAATTTTTTTTTTTTTTTTTAAATTAAATCAACATAAAAACACAAGATACACTTACAATTAGTGCACCAACCCAAAAAACCTCCCATTTACACTCATTCACACAAAAGGGTTGTTTCTTTCTGTTATTAATATTCTGGTTCCTACATTATATATCAATATATATCAATGCAGTCTGCAGGGATACAGTCCGTAAGCACACATGATTGTGCGTGCTGCTGGTCCACTAATAGTACTAACCTTTAACAGTTAATTTTACTCATTTCCATTAATTACTAGTTTCTATGTAACTGTTTTTATATTGTTTTACTTTCTTTTTTTATTCAAGAAAATGTTTTTAATTTATTTATCTAATTTTATGAATTTTTTTAAAAAGTACCTTATCCTCACCATATCTGGTTGTCCAAATTAGGCATAATAATTTGTTAATTCCACGACTATATATATCGGTTGATATGGGTATCGGTTGATATCCGTATCGGTAATTAAAGAGTTGGACAATATCGGATATCGGCAAAAACTTTGGGGAGGTGAACGGTACTTTGGGCTGTGGGATTGAGTGTCTTGTGCAGGTGTTTGAGTTGTATTGGCGGGTTATATGGACGGGAGAGGGGAGGTGTTTGTTATGCGGGATTAATTTGTGGCATATTAAATGTACGCCTGGTTGTGTTGTGGCTAATAGAGTATATATATGTCTTGTGTTTATTTACTGTTTTAGTCATCCCCAGCTGAATATCAGGTCCCACCCGCCTCTCACAGCATCTTCCCTATCTGAATCGCTCCCACTGCCCTCTAGTCCTTCACTCTCACTTTCCTCATCCACAAATATTTCATCCTCGCTCAAATTAATGGGGAAATCGTCGCTTTCTCGGTCCGAATCGCTCTCGCTGCTGGTGGCCATGATTGTAAACAATGTGCGGATGTGAGGAGCTCCACAACCTGTGACGTCACACGCATGGTAACAGAAATCTAACGCAAGAGGAAGGTTAAACATTTTATTTCTAGAAATATCCTTACTTTTAAAAGCTATTTATTTATTTTTTACATCATAATCTTAATTTTAACGTGGCTAATTATATTTTCTGTATTCCAGTTTTAAAATTGAGAAAATAACTGTTCAAATAAGATATTTTGTTTCTTCCCTCCACATAGAAAAATCTTGTTGAAACATTCTGCAACATACCGAGGACGCTTAATTTAAGAATTTCAAGTTGAATAATGCTTTTGTTTTTTTGTTAAAATAAAGCCAATAATGACATTTTTTGTGGTGCCCTTTTATTTAGAAAAGTGCCGAAAAGTACCGAAATACTTTTTATTGGTTTGGATTGATTGATTGAAACTTGTATTAGTAGATTGCACAGTTCAGTACATATTCCGTACAATTGACCACTAAATGGTAACACCCCAATAAGTTTTTCAACTTGTTTAAGTCGGGGTCCACTTAAATGGATTCATGATACAGATATATACCGTATTTTTCAGACTATAAGTCGCAGTTTTTTTCATAGTTTGGCCGGGCTCCAGTGCAACTTATGTTTTTTTCCTTCTTTATTATGCATTTTCGGCAGGTGCGACTTATACTCCGAAAAATACGGTACTATCATCATAATACAGTCATCACACAAGATAATCATCAGAGTATATACATTGAATTATTTACATTATTTACAATCCGGGCTGTGGGATGTGGAGGGGGGGGTGGGGTTTAGGTTTGGTTGATATCAACACTTCAGTCATCAACAATTGCATCATCAGAGAAATGGACATTGGAACAGTGTCGGACTGACTTGGTAGAATATGTACAGCAAGTAGTGAACATAGTGAGTTCAGAAAGCATAAGAACAAGTATATACATTTGATTATTTACATTTGATTACCGTATTTTTCGGACTATAAGTCGCAGTTTTTTTCATAGTTTGGGCGGGCTCCAGTGCGACTTATATATATGTTTTTTTTCCTTCTTTATTATGCATTTTCGGCAGGTGGGACTTATACTCAGGTGCGACTTATACTCAGGTGCAACTTATACTCGGAAAAATACGGTATTTACAATCCGACATACTTGCCAACCTTGAGACCTCCGATTTCGGGAGGGGGGCGTGGTCGGGGTGGGGCGGGGGCGTGATTGGGGGCGGGGCTAAGAGGGGAGGAGTATATTTACAGCTAGAATTCACCAAGTCAAGTATTTCATATATATATATATATATATATATATAAAGAAATACTTGACTTTCAGTGAATTCTAGCTGTATATATATTTATTTTATTATATATATATACATATATATATATATATATATATATATATATATATATATATATATATATATATATTGTGTATATATATATATATATATATATATATATATATATTGTATGTATATATATAAATAAATAAAATAAATACTTGAATTTCAGTGTTCATTTATTTACACATATACACACACATAACACTAATCTACTCATTGTTGAGTTAAGGGTTGAGTTGTCCATCCTTGTTCTATTCTGTCACTATTTTTCTAACCATGCTGAACACCCTTTCGCAGGTACCCAGAAAGGTTTTGAGTACCACCAAAAAAACGGAATCTCTGAAGACAGTATACAAATCTGTGTTAAAGGTGTACAAATACTGTTTGTATAATAAGCATGTTATTTTTTTACAAATGAGGGTTAAGAGTTCAGTACTAAAAAAAAAAAAAAAAAAAAGAATGTGGCTTAAGTACAGTTTTTTAATTGAGCTGCTGCATTTTTTAATTGGGTTGTTTATTTATTTTGAGTAACTTCTATACATTTCTAAAAGGGGAATAATGTAATAGAGTTATCTATGTTTGTCTGTTGCCATCTCCTGGTGAATGTTGGCTATAGCGTACTGGGGTTACTTTTTGGTTGGCCAACAATTTACGTGGTGTTGCGCACCTGACGTCACTCAGGTCCGCATGGAGCTGGAGGGGGCGTGGCTTCCAGCTCCGCCTGAATTTTGAGAGATTTCCGGGAGAAAATTTGTCCCGGGAGGTTTTCGGGAGAGGCGCTGAATTTCGGGAGTCTCCCGGAAAATCCGGGAGGGTTGGCAAGTATGCAATCCGGGGAGGTGGGATGTGGAAGGGAGGGTGTTAGTTTAGGGTTGAAGTTGCCTGGAGGTGTTCTTTTAGTGCGGTTTTGGTATAGGGACAAGACTAATCCACACACACATACGGAGCACCCACTGGCAGAAATGTAAATGGGCGCCTATGACTCAGAACACTTGCACATTACATCCGCAGCTATCTTCTCTCCATATTGGCCACTGGACTTTGGAACTTTGGACATTTGTACGTCTTTTTTTTTTTGCTGAGCAAGCAAACGCGTGATACATTAATACCACGTGTTCCAACTTTTCTCCCTTCCCGGAATGATTCATGCGTTTGTCCTTCCCTCCCCGTCCCCGTCCCCCAAACGTTGACCATGCCACGCCTCCCACCGTCCTCCTCAATATTCTGATCTTGGCTCAGCTGCTGGCACAGCGTGCGGCGCTCAAGGTCACTCACGCTATGCTCGCCGTCTGGCGAAAGGGGCCGGAACATGTGTATGTTTGTGTGCGAAAGGGATAGTGTTCCTCCATAAAACTGCATTGACCTTGACCTGGTGGGTGTTGTTGGCACGTGTGCGTTGCTGTGCAGTACATTGTGTATCTGCCCGTGTCCTCATGTAGCCTGCTTGCATAAGCACCCGCCCCAGGTCATATGGATGGTAATATAGGAAGGCCGGTTTCTGTCCGTCGCTCTGCAAATATTGACATCTTTATCATGTGGACATGCATCATTCATTGGGGGTGCTAAATGCAGCCATGGGTTTTTGCTTTGAAGATGACAGCGTGCAAGTCGTGTCTTGTAAAGCGTCTGGCGTCCCGACAGAAGCGTGCAGAATATGACGCTCTTTTTTTGAAACCGAATTGTAGACCTCGACACCTTGACACTTCCAACACAGCATGCGCCCTTGGATGTTGCCACATTAGCAACGCACGTCTGGTCTAAATACCTTGTGTGCAATGTTCCCTCGAAGGTGCGCGCCTGTGCAATTGTGCACTGCTCAAGCGTCTTCTGCGCACGGCAAATCTATGCCACGCACAAAATCAAATAAAAAAAAATAAGTGCATGACAATTTTCGACACACGGACACGACAGAGAAAACAGTTTTCGTCATCATTGTTCAAATATCTGTCGAGACGCTTTGAGGACATGAATTCCATCCATCACTTTACCGAGCAAAACTCTTTATTGTCGGCCATAAACACATCACCAAAACATTAGTAAAAAAAATGATATCGAGCAAAACTGGTCATTTTCTGCAGTACAGACCAGACCAAAAGCAACTTTGTTACATCAACAGCAGCCGCTCGCTCTTTCTCACTTGCGCCAACACATATGGCACTTAACCAGTGATGCGTATACAGCCACACAAAAAGTCGGACAACTCCAACACCACACATAAAGTGTCATTCCAGGTCGTTACACTATGATTTACCAATCAAATGTGTGCTTATTCTAGTGTCATTTATTAGAAATCTTAATTTATAAATATTAATCATGAAATGCTGTTAGTACATTAAAGGCCTACTGAAACCCACTACTACCGACCATGCAGTCTGATAGTTTATATATCAATGATGAAATCTTAACAATGCAACACATGCCAATACGGCCGGGTTAGCTTACTAAAGTGCAATTTTAAATTTTGCGCGAAATATCCTGCTGAAAACGTCTCGGTATGATGACATCAGTGCGTAACGTCACGGATTGTGGAGGACTTTTGGGACAGCATGGTGGCCAGCTATTAAGTCGTCTGTTTTCATCGCAAGATTCCACAGTATTCTGGACATCTGTGTTGGTGAATCTTTTGCAATTTGTTCAATGAACAATGGAGACAGCAAAGAAGAAAGCTGTAGGTGGGAAGCGGCGTATTGCGGCAGGTGTTGTGCTGGATAACGCACCCCCGCCGTAGAATGCACCCCTTGACTGGTGTGCCGGATAACACAGCCGGTGTTTAATTGTTTACATTCCCGGAAGATGACAGTCAAGCTTTACATTGGCCTGTGGAGAACTGGGACAACAGAGACTATTACCAGGAGGACTTTGAGTTGGATGCGCAGACGCGGTACCGTGAGTACGCATGCAGCTGCGGCTTCCAAACATTTGATCGCTTGCCCGTACGTGCGTGCCGCTATGTGCATGTCACGTACGTAACTTTGGGGACTTTGGGGAAATATATGTGCTGTATGAACTTTGGGGAGGTGAACGGTACTTTGGGCTGTGGGATTGAGTGTGTTGTGCAGGTGTTTGAGTTGTATAGGCGGGTTATATGGACGGGAGGGGGGAGGTGTTTGTTATGCGGGATTAATTTGTGGCATATTAAATATAAGCCTGGTTGTGTTGTGGCTAATAGAGTATATATATATGTCTTGTGTTTATTTACTGTTTTAGTCATTCCCAGCTGAATATCAGGTCCCACCCGCCTCTCACAGCATTTTCCCTATCTGAATTGCTCCCACTGCCCTCTAGTCCTTCACTCTCACTTTCCTCATCCACAAATCTTTCATCCTCGCTCAAAATCGTCGCTTTCTTGGTCCGAATCGCTCTCGCTGCTGGTGGCCATGATTGTAAACAATGTGCAGATGTGAGGAGCTCCACAACCTGTGACGTCACGCTACTCGTCTGCTACTTCTGGTACAGGCAAGGCTTTTTTATCAGCGACCAAAAGTTGCGAACTTTATCGTCGATGTTCTTTACTAAATCCTTTCAGCAAAAATATGGCAATATCGCAAAATGATCAAGGATGACACATAGAATGGACCTGCTATCCCCGTTTGAATAAGAAAATCACATTTCAGTAGGCCTTTAAATAAATACTAATAAAAATATATTTTTTACAAACAGGAAGTTGCAGGAATGTACACATGATCCCCTGCTTACATCTCATTGTGCAACATGTGAATGTTTTAATGGGAACTAAATGCAATGTCTGAAAGGGGTACAAACTATTTCCAAAGCAGGACCTCCACCCAGACAAACAATACAAGTACACAGTTCATGAAAAACAATATTTTTTGTTATTGTCATTGTAAGTGGGCCTAAACACTTATATTAGAAATGGAAATGACTGCTGTCATTTGATTATAATAATAAGAGAATGTTGTCTGTCTATCTGTGTTGGCCCTGCGGTGAGGTCGGGACTTGTCCAGGGTGTACACCGCCTTCCGCCCAAATGCAGCTGAGATAGGCTCCAGCACCCAACGCCACCCCGAAAGGGACAAGCGGTAGGAAATGGATGGATGGATGGAGATTGAACTTGTTATTTAGTGAGGTTTGGGACAGGTGTGCTGCTGGTGTAGCCACAGTGTGCACGTGTGATGTTGCTCACATGGGCTCCACTGAATGCTCAGGGAGTTTTTGCCTTTGCTCACACACATGAAACATTAGAGGAAACATTGCTTGTGTGCTATCTATAAAATAGCACGTGCTATTACGAGGCGTGTTTTCGTTCGACAAAGACTGCGTGTTGTTGAGTTGAGTTTGTTTGTTTGGGACTAGTGTTGTCCCGATACCTATATTTTGGTACCGGTACCAAAATGATTTCGATACTTTTTAGCACAGCTTTTATCTAATTTCTCTGCCTGTTTAAATACACTGCTTGCCTATCTGTTTTATCCAGTGCTTTCATGCTTTTATTTCTATTTTTATCCATGTTTCTGTTTTATTTAGTGTTTATCTAGTGTGTGTCATGATTTCATTTATATTTAAATTTTTTATTATATATTCTAACTTTCTATTTTAATTTTGTATTTTCACTTTGAGATTTTAACAATTTTATTTTATTATTACTTTTCTAAATAAAGGGGACCACAAAAAAATTTCATTATTGGCTTTATTTTAACAGAAAAGTCTTAAGGTACATTAAACATATGTTTCTTATTGCAAGTTTGTCCTTAAATAAAATAGTCAACATACAAGACAACTTGTTTTTTAGTAGTAAGTAAACAAACAAAGGCTCCTAATTTAGTCTGCTGACGTATGCAGTAACATATTGTGTCATTTATCATTCTATTATTTTGTCAACATTATTAAGGACAAGCGGTAGAAAATGAATTATTAATCTACTTGTTCATTTACTGTTAATATTTGCTTATTTTCTCTTTTAAGTTAAGTTAAAGTACCAATGATTGTCACACACACACTAGGTGCGGCAAAATTATTCTCTGCATTTGACCCATCACCCTTGATCACCCCCTGGGAGGTGAGGGGAGCAATGAGCAGCAGCGCCGGCCGCGCCCGAGAATAATTTTTTGTGATTTAACCCCCAATTCCAACCCTTGATGCTGAGTGCCAAGCAGGGAGGTAATGGGTCCCATTATTTATAGTCTTTGATATGACTCGGCCGGGGTTTGAACTCACAACCTACCGATAACATGTTTAATCTACACTTCTGTTAAAATGTAATAATCACTTATTCTTCTGTTGTTTGATACTTTACATTAGTTTTGGATGATACCACAAATTTGGGTATCAATCCGATACCAAGTAGTTACAGGATCATATATTGGTCATATTCAAAGTCATCATGTGTCCAGGGACATATTTCCTCAGTTTATAAACATAATATGAATTTTTTTTAAAAGTAGTTTGTTTACTTACTACTAAAAGACAAGTTGTCTAGTATGTTCACTATTTTATTTAAGGACAAACTTGCAATAATAAACATATGAAGGAATCAATAAAGTACTATCTATCTATCTATCTATCTATCTATCTATCTATCTATCTATCTATCTATCTATCTATCTATCTATCTATCTATCTATCTATCTATCTATCTATATGTTTAATGTACCCTGAGACTTTTTTTGTTAAAATACGGGTGCCACAGACTAGTTCCATTTTTTATTTTGTGGCTTTTAATGTCTCACAATCAAACACTTTTATGTTAAAATACTGAACAGATGTTTATTGGGATAAGGTAAACATCTGTTCAGTATTTTAACATAAAAGCAACATATTAAGACACATTGTCTATTCAGCAACATCCTTTTATAATTGTATAGCTGCAGGATGACTTAATTTAAATTAAGTCATCCTGCAGCTATACAATTATAAAAGGATGTTGCTGAATAGACAATGTGTCTAATTGTTTTTATTTATTTTTGACCGCCCTAATATGCTTAAACGTACATGTAGGACGGAAGATTCTCCGTCCCACGTATGGAGAACTCCTTTCTCCTCTCTTGTGTGCGGAACTATGTCAGTTTGAGCGTCCTCTTCAAACGCGCTAAATAAAAAGGCAAAATCGTGCTCCCAAAAACGGTGATGAGTGTTGATGAATCACACTGCGCTTGCTCGATATAATTATATTTGCAATTTCTCCTCCCAGTATTAAGTTAAGTTTCAAGTTTATTCACAATACCATATAACAATTACAATAGTAGTGAAATATCATCATTTAAAGATGTTGGTACATGAAAGGGTCCCCCAAATAAGCTAGAAGAAGCTTTTGACAGGGGGTCCAGAGGACAGTATATACATGGAATGATGAAACATGGTAGCAAGCACAACAACAAAAAACAAAAACAAAAAACAACGCTGTATGATTAACACAAGATAATAGTACTAAAGCAAGCATACACATACATACATACTAGAGATGCGCGGATAGGCAATTATTTAATCCGCAACCGCATCACAAAAGTCGTCGCCCATCCGCCATCCACCCGAACTAACATTTTTTCAAAACCGCACCCGCCCGCACCCACCCGTTGTTATATATCTAATATAATAATAATAATAATAATAATAATAATAACTGGGATTTATATAGCGCTTTTCTAAGTACCCAAAGTCGCTTTACATGTAGAACCCATCATTCATTCACACCTGGTATATATATATATATATATATATATATATATAGGTATATAGACGATGCAAGGCATTAGTGAGGTTATAAAGCTTTTGCCTGTTAAAGAAAGGAGACTGTTCCAATGCAGCAGAGACATTCAATGCGTGCCACGCTGTCACGGCCCAGACGCACACCAGTGCGCAATCATCTGGGAGCCGCGCTGAGCGCACCTCCAAGCGCGCTCGCGCCACTCAAACTGCTGCAGGCAGCTGCGTTCTATCTTGTTTAAACATCCTGTGGTACTCTTCTGGGATCACGGCGGACGAAACTGCTCATGCTCAGGGTGTTTGTGGAGGTTCGGGGTTTTGCACAAATGTGATGCACCATGTTAGATGTCCCGGTTTTGTGACTGTCGTAGACATAAACAGCGTCGCAGCTCTTGCAAATCACGTAGCCAGCATTACTATCATCCTGATTTACAACCTCATAAAAACGAGTCCACGCTGAACTTTTCTGGCCTTTTTCCCCCTGGTCTTTAGTATTCCCTTTTTTAGTTTGTCGCGTACCACGTTTGCTGCCGGCGTTGCCATCTCTTTTTTTTTTTTCTTCTTCTATTGTGGCGTGCTGCAGGTGCCTGATGATAAATAATTGCCTGTTTCAAAGAGTGCTGCTCGTTTTTCGTATGTGGGTAACAACATTTAACTATGTATACTAGAGATGCGCGGTTTGCGGGCACAACCGCGGAGTCCGCGGATTATCCGCGAATCGGGCGGATGAAATTTTAAAAAATTAGATTTTATCAGCGGGTCGGGTCGGGTCGGGTCGGGCGATTGAAATTTTAAAAAATTAGATTTTAAATAGATTCAGGCGGGTGGCAGTTAAACCAATTCGGAAATATATATACATACCGGTAGTTAAATGTTGTTACCCACATACGAAAAACGAGCAGGCACCTGCAGCATATGCCACAACAGAAGAAAAAAAAAAAAGAGATGGACACTTTTACGGAGCGGAGAAGGCCCCCGACGCCTCGCCGGGGTCCGGGACCGAGGCCCCTTCCCCCGAGAGGGCCCCACCGGGAGCCGTAGCTGAGGCGATCCGCGAGAAGGGCCCGACGCACGTCCAGGGTCACCACCGCGCCCACCGCACCGACACCCCGCCTTGTCCGCCTTCGCCGCGGCCGGCGTCACGCGCAGCAGGTAAGCAGCTTACCTGCTCGTAACAGGGGTCACTCCGCGCGCTCCGCCCGCGCAGCTTACCTGCCCGCCACCCCTGTTGCCGGGGGCGCGTAACAGGGGTCACTCCGCGCGCAGTGCGCTCACGAAAGGGGTGGGGCTCACCCTGGTTGATATAGACAGCAGCTAGGACGGTGGCCATGGAAGTTGGAACCCGCTAAGGAGTGTGTAACAACCCACCTGCCGAATCAACTAGCCCTGAAAATGGATGGCGCTGGAGCGTCGGGCCCATACCCGGCCGTCGCCGGCAGCGAGACGCGCTTGGAGGTGCGCTCAGCGCGGCTCCCATATGATTGCGCACTGGTGTGCGTCTGGGTCGTGACAGCGTGGCACGCGAATGCTGCATTGGATCAGTCTCTTTTCTTTAACAGGCAAAAGCTTTATAACCTCACTAATGCCTTGCATCGTCTATATTAGATATATAACAACGGGCGGATGGCGGGCGGATGCGGTTCTGATCAAATGTTAGATCGGGTGGATTGCGGATGGTTGACGACTTTCTGATGCGGTTGCGGATGAAATAATTGCCTATCCGCGCATCTCTAATGTATACATATTTCCGAATTGGTTTAACTGCCACCCGCCTGAATCTATTTAAAATCTAATTTTTTTTTATTTCAACCGCCCGACCCGCGGATAAAATCTAATTTTTATTTTTATTTCAACCGCCGACCCGCGGATAATCCGCGGACTCCGCATCTCTAATACATACATTCATTCAACCTTGCAAAACCCAACAGTAGTCTACCCCACATGAGGCATTAAATATAGGTGGTTAATAGGTAAGTTTTCAGTTTCTTTTTGAAGTTGGAGAATGGATACAGCATCTTGAGGCTCTCATTAAGCCGGTTCCAAATCTTTGGTCCCCTGCATACAACACTTCGAGCGGAACAATCCAGTAAACGATGTTTCCCTGATATCAGATCTAACTTACGAGTGTTGTGGGCATGCTGGGGATGGTAGATAGGAACCAAGCTACAGTGCCTAAGATTCAGCCTGTAAATGACTTGATAGGTTAAACAAGCATTTTGATAAATATTGAACTCTGTCAGTCTTAAGAGATGATAATTATGGAATAGATGTCGAGTGGGGGCATTAAACTTGGACCATGACAGGGCCCGTATGATTTTCTTTTGCATGGATTCTAATTTGTGAAGGTAGGTAGGGAAGGTGTTACACCAGATGACATTACAGTAGTTTAGATGTGGTTCAAAGAGAGTTTTATATAGGGTAAGTAGAGCATAAAGAGGAAGATAATGACAAAGGTGAAAGAACAGGCCAACATATTTGGATCATTTGTTTAACATATGGCTAATGTGACATTTGAAATTGAGGTATTCGTCAATGATGACCCCCAGGAATTTTGTGGAGTACACTCTCTGTATTTCCTGCCCATTGATGTTGATATGGCAGTGCTCAGTATTTGTCCGGTTTTTATTAGAACGAAATAGAATAAAATGTGTTTTATTTACATTAAGTGAGAGCTTATTGCATTTGAACCAGGAATCCACTTTCACAAGCTCTGAATTGACAGTTACTTGTAGATCGTGTAGGCTCCTGTGTGAGGTAAACAAATTTGTATCGTCAGCAAAAATTATTTTATGAAAAGTTTCGGCGGAGTTTACAAAATCATTTATGTATAGGATAAAAAGGAGAGGCCCCAAGATGGATCCCTGGGGAACCCCATGATTTATGGTCATACAGGGTGAATTGTGATCATTGACGCATACACATTGCTGCCTTCCGTATAGGTAAGAGCGGAACCAATCGAGAGGTACCCCTCTGACACCATAGCATACCTGCCAACTACTCCGGTTTTCCCGTAATTAGTACGGTTTTCATCAACCTATTCCGGGTTACGGTTGCAGTGATACAAAATACGGTTTTTCATTAATTAATTTTTTTTTTTTTTTTTTTAAGTTTTATTCACGAAATCGCGTAACAACAATCGACACTGCTTCCCGTAACTTCCTATCGAGCCATTCCGAATGCCATGCGGGAGGCTATTTATAGCACCGCTGCCAAGCACGAGGTACCTGTTGCCCATTGTTTCCAAACGAGCGAACGATCATGGAATCAGCCGGAGAAAAATCGCAAACGAGTCTTAAACCGAAAAGAAAACTGCAGTCATTCCGTGAAGAATATTCAAAAGCCTATCCGGGAATAATTATCCGTTCCAAAAACGGTGAAAACTACGCGAATTGCACCTTGCATCTTGTCTGCACCTTGTGCAGACAAGATTTTTCGATCGGACACGGAGGAATTAGTGATGTAAAAGACCACGTTGGGACAAAAAAACACAAGTCTAATGCCGTTGCTAAATTTGGATTTTAGCCACAAAAAGGTAATGACACCAATGTTATCTATTGGAATTGTTTAGTACTGTTATACTGTTAAAAGTGTTTATACTATTTATGCTTTCAAGTCCAAGTTGAAGAAATCTTGTTAAATGTTGACAGCATAACTACCAAAATACAGAAGTATGTCCTTAATATTTTTGCAGTGCTATTTCTGTTGAAAAGTTAAAATGATTACATTAGAGATGTGATGTGCCACTTTTCAAGTGTCTGATGGCTTAAATTAATTTTCATTAATTTTTCATATTTTGAATTATTTTGAAAGGCTTACAAAAAAACTACATTTGAATTGTAATTCCATGCTATTGACAGGACTATTAATTTTAATGAAGTTAGCTTACCATGTTTACAGTATGATAATTGTGATAGAAATGTGAATTTTAGGCACAGAATATTTTTTACAATTGAACAAGGCAGTAGATTATACAAGCTTGGACAGAAAGTTAATAATGACACCAATTTTTTTTTTAATGGAATTGTTTAGTACTGTTTTACCATTTGTTTACTGTAAAAAGTGTTTATACTGTTTATACTTTCAATTAACAAATTGAAGTCTTGTGAAAGGTTGACAGGATAACTGGCATTAACTGTCAAAATAATTTCAAACTATTGAAGTTAGCTTACAGAATAAACATGTCAATCAACCCATATGAATTTTGCTGTAATATTTTTGTTTTGAAAAGTCACTGTGACTGATAGAAAAGTGATGGTTTTAGCAACATTTTAACCTGTCTGAATGCAATCAATCATTTTGCGTCGGGGGGCCCTGAACCCCCCACCAGGACTTTGTCCTGGACCTACCGGGGCCTGCGGCCCCTGGACCCTGGCTACTAGGTTTTTCTGATTTCAAAAGTTGGCAGGTATGCCATAGTGATATAGCTTATACAATAAGATCTCAAAGTCTATTGTGTCAAAGGCCTTCGATAGATCCAAAACAATGCCAATACCGCATTTTCCTTCTTCAATACAGTCATTGACCTTTTCCAAGAGGTCGAGTATAGCCGTACAGGTGGTGCTTTTTTTACGAAAACCATATTGGGAGGGGACAAGGATATTTAGTTTTTCCAGAAAGCCATTCAGTCGGTTATAGACCACTTTCTCAAATATTTTGAAAATGTTGGTAAAATTGAAATTGGCCTATAATTGTTCATATTATTTTTATCACCTGATTTAAAAATTGGGATTATTTTTGCCACTTTGGACATTTTGGGTACAATGCCAGCACTAAGTGACAGGTTTATACAGTGACAAAGAGGATTTATGATCACATTTGCTATGGCTTTCAAGATTTTGCTACATATCCCGTCCACTCCAGCTGTATGTGATGACTTTAGGTCCATAATGATCGTATAAAGCTCATTGATGTCGGTTGGCTGCATGAAAAAGGAGCTAGGGTAGCTGCCTGATAAAAATTCTTTAAAGGAATACCCTGGAGGTTGACCTATTTTACTGGATAGGTTTTCCCCAATAGAAGCAAAAAAGGTATTAAAACTATTTTAACAATAAAGTATTGTGGGCCTTTTGATGGTCAGCATATATTTTGCATATTAATGAATACCAGGACAAAAAAATGGATTGCACGCCTTATTCTGCTCACTTAAGAGACGCAATCCACTTTGCACACGTTTAGTAGATCAGTGTGCTATCACTTTTGCATGTGTTTTAGTACACGCAAACTTTTAGTCCATCAGGACTTGTGCCATTATACACCAATCACGGCTAAAGAGGTGCATTCACAAACTCCAAAGTTCTGAACGTGGACATTACAACACGCGCAATGTTGTTTTCTCTTGCACACGCTTAGTGTTCCTGCTGGTGGATTTTATTTCATATTGTTGAATCTAGGGTTGTACGGTACACCGATATTAGTATAGTACCGCAATACTAATGCCATTGCTGGTTTTACGAGCAGAGGAGCATGTTCGGCAGCGCACAATCACAGAGTACTTACAAGCAGACACAGTGTGTAGACAGAAAAGGGAGAACGGACGCATTTTGGCTTCAAAACTAACGATAACGGTTAAGTTATAACACTGAAACGCCCTCAGGAAGAGGTGCTTTAAGACATGGCTTAAAGACCAGCCGCGGTCTGCAGTGTTTTAGCTACTTCTAAATCACTAATCCTTGCCTCCATGGCGACAAATAAAGTAAGTTTCTTACAAGTATCATCCCTGCAGGACGAGGAATAGCTAAACATGCTTCACTACACACCGTAGCTCACCGGTGTCACAATGTAAACAAACGCCATGGGTGGATCTACACCTGACATCCACTGTAATGATACCAAGTACAGGAGCGTATCTAGTCACTACTACTATGATTACAGCGATATTTTTTGTCATCACAACATCTATATTATGTTTATAAACTGAGGAAATATATCCCTGGACACATGAGGACTTTGAATATGACCAATATATGATCCTGTAACGACTTGGTATCGGATTGATACCCTAATGTGTGACATCATCCAAAACCAATGTAAAGTATCAAACAACAGAAGAATAAGTGATTATTACATTTTAACAGAAGTGTAGATAAAACATGTTAAAAGAGAAAATAAGCAGATATTAACAGTAAATGAACAAGTAGACTAATAATCTATTTTTACAGATTGTCCCTAAAATGTTGACAAAATAATAGAATGATAAATGCCACAATATGTTACTGCATACGTCAGCAGACTAATTAGGAGCCTTTGTTTGTTTACTTACTACTAAAAGACAAGTTGTCTAGTATGTTCACTATTTTATTTAAGGACAAACTTGCAATAAGAAACATATGTTTTATTTACCCTAAGACTTTTTGTTAGAATAAAGCCAAAAATGCCATTTTTTGTGGTCCCCTTTATTTAGAAAAGCATCAAAATAATTTTGGTACCGGTACCAAAATATTATGTAATGAAGTGGTTCAATTACTACTCTGTTCAACTTGCATGCCACATTTTTAAATACATTTATATTAATTGTTATGTATTCTATTTACTGTTTTTTTTCGTATTTTATCATTATTGTTATAAAAAGTACCAGTTTGGGCACAGTTAAGCACTGGCATGGTCTCAAAAGTCTGTGTTTGGGTATCCGTTAACATGTAATTGATACTTATTCCTAGCCAGAGGTTCACAGAGTTCAAAAAGTGGGAAACATTTCAAGTAAATCACTCACACACACGATATGTGCTAAGCTTTGTGCATGTGGACTTTTAATCTGTTGATGTGATTTTCCTGTGAATGAATACGTGTGTGTGTGTGTGTGTGTGTGTGTGTGTGTGTGTGTGTGTGTGTGTGTGTGTGTGTGTGTGTGTGTGTGTGTGTGTGTGTGTGTGTGTGTGTGTGTGTGTGTGTGTGTGTGTGTGTGTGTGTGTGTGTGTGTGTGTTCTTGTATTTCTACCCTTCTTGAGACATCAACAAGGAAAAGTACCTTCCCTATGAGGAGGTGTGAACAAGTTAGGACATAAATCATGGTCCCAATACGGAAAACCATCATAGAGAATGTATCATTTGCACCCCTGGTGGTGAAATATATCAAAATTAGGGTGGTCCCAAAAAGGAGGGTTTTTTTCAAATTGACTGTGTGTCAGTTTTAAAAGTGCTCCCCCTCTGGTCAACATATGCAATAACAAGTGTGTGTAAAAATTTGAAGTGCTCCCCCTCTGGCCAACATATGTAATAACAAGTGTGTGTAAGAAATTGAAACGCGCTCCCTTTGGCCCAAATTAATAAAACAATAAATAAATAAAAATATGTATATAGAGACATACTGTAATAACCTGAAGTAAATAATGAAGATTAAAAACCAATTACAAAAAAAAAATAATAATAAAAAAATAACTAAAAGCTTATCTTATTATATTTTCATACTATGTTTATATTATCATTGTTGTAAAAAAACAAAAAACTTTATATATCTAGAAAGAGATGTCCTAAATATGTAGGCATTTTTCGGAGGTCTCAAGAAGGTAACAAATCCAAGAGTGTGTGTGTGTGTGTGTGTTCTTGTATTTCTACGCTTCTTGAGACATCAACAAGGAAAAGTACCTTCCCTATGAGGAGATGTGAACAAGTTCGGACATAAATCACGGTCCCAATACGAAAAACCATCATAGAGAATGTCTCATTTGCACCCCTGGTGGTGAAATCTATCAAAATCAGGGTGGTCCCAAAAAGGAGGGATTTTTCAATTTGACTGTGTGTTGATTTTAAAAGTGCTCCCCCTCTGGTCAACATATGAAATAACAAGTGTGTGTAAAAATTTGAAGTGCTCCCCCTCTGGCCAACATATGAAATAACAAGTGTGTGTAAAAATTTGAAGTGCTCCCCTCTGGCCAACATATGAAATAACAAGTGTATGTAACAATTTGAAGTGCTCCCCCTCTGGTCAACATATGAAACAACAAGTGTGTGTGTGTAAAAATTTAAAGTGCTCCTGCTCTGGCCAACATATGAAATAACAAGTGTGTGTAACAATTTGAAGTGCTCCCCCTCTGGTCAACATATGAAACAACAAGTGTGTGTGTGTGTAAAAATTTTAAGTGCTCCCGCTCTGGCCAACATATGTAATAACAAGTGTGTGTAAGAAATTGAAACGCGTCCCCTAGGGCCAAAATTAATAAAACAAATAAAAAATAAATATGTATATAGAGACATACTGTAATAACCTGAAGTAAATAATGAAGATTAAAAACCAATTACAAACACAAAAATTCAAAAAAAAATGTATTAACTAAAAGCTTATTATATTTGCATACTATGTTTATATTATCATTGTTGTAAAAAAAACAAAAAACTTTATATATGTAGAAAGGGTGGTCCTAATATGTAGGCATTTTTCGGAGGTCTCAAGAAGGTAACAAATCCAAGAGTGTGTGTGTGTGTGTGTGTGTGTGTGTGTGTGTGTGTGTGTGTGTGTGTGTGTTCTTGTATTTCTACCCTTCTTGAGACATCAACAAGGAAAAAGTACCTTCCCTATGAGGAGGTGTGAACAAGTTAGGACATAAATCACGGTCCCAATACGTAAAGCCATCATAGAGAATGTCTCATTTGCACCCCTGGTGGTGAAATCTATCAAAATTAGGGTGGTCCCAAAAAGGAGATTTTTTTTCAAATTGACTGTGTGTCGGTTTTAAAAGTGCTCCCCCTCTGGTCAACATATGAAATAACAAGTGTGTGTAAAAATTTGAAGCGCTCCCCCTCTGGCCAACATATGTAATAACAAGTGTGTGTAAGAAATTGAAACGCGCTCCCTTTGGCCCAAATTAATAAAACAATAAATAAATAAAAATATGTATATAGAGACATACTGTAATAACCTGAAGTAAATAATGAAGATTAAAAACCAATTACAAACAAAAAAAATGAAAAAAAATGTTATTAACTAAAAACGTATCTTATTATATTTGCATAGTATGTATATATTATCATTGTTGTAAAAAAACAAAAAACTTTATATATCTAGAAAGGGTGGTCCTAAATATGTAGGCATTTTTTGGAGGTCTCAAGAAGGTAACGAATCCAAGAGTGTGTGTGTGTGTGTGTGTGTTCTTGTATTTCTACCCTTCTTGAGACAACAAGGAAAAGTACCTTCCATATGAGGAGGTGTGAACAAGTTAGGACATAAATCATGGTCCCAATACGGAAAACCATCATAGAGAATGTCTCATTTGCACCCCTGGTGGTGAAATCTATCAAAATTAGGGTGGTCCCAAAAAGGAGGGTTTTTTTCAAATTGACTGTGTGTCAGTTTTAAAAGTGCTCCCCCTCTGGTCAACATATGCAATAACAAGTGTGTGTAAAAATTTGAAGTGCTCCCCCTCTGGCCAACATATAAAATAGCAAGTGTGTGTAAAAATTTGAAGTGCTACCCCTCTGGCCAACATATGTAATAACAAGTGTGTTTAAGAAATTGAAACGCGCCCCCTTTGGCCCAAATTAATATGAAAAAAAATAGAAATAAAAATATGTATATAGAGACATACTGTAATAACCTGAAGTAAATAATGAAGATTAAAAACCAATTACAAACACAAAAATTAAAAAAAAATGTATTAACTAAAAGCTTATTATATTTGCATACTATGTTTATATTATCATTGTTGTAAAAAAAACAAAAAACTTTATATATGTAGAAAGGGTGGTCCTAAATATGTAGGCATTTTTCGGAGGTCTCAAGAAGGTAACAAATCCAAGAGTGTGTGTGTGTGTGTGTGTGTGTGTGTGTGTGTTCTTGTATTTCTACGCTTCTTGAGACATCAACAAGGAAAAGTACCTTCCCTATGAGGAGATGTGAACAAGTTCGGACATAAATCACGGTCCCAATACGGAAAACCATCATAGAGAATGTCTCATTTGCACCCCTGGTGGTGAAATCTATCAAAATCAGGGTGGTCCCAAAAAGGAGGGATTTTTCAATTTGACTGTGTGTTGATTTTAAAAGTGCTCCCCCTCTGGTCAACATATGAAATGACAAGTGTGTGTAAAAATTTGAAGTGCTCCCCCTCTGGCCAACATATGAAATAACAAGTGTATGTAACAATTTGAAGTGCTACCCCTCTGGCCAACATATGTAATAACAAGTGTGTTTAAGAAATTGAAACGCGCTCCCTTTGGCCCAAATTAATAAAACAATAAATAAATAAAAATATGTATATATAGACATACTGTAATAACCTAAAGTAAATAATGAAGATTAAAAACCAATTACAAACAAAAAAAATTAAAAAAAATGTTATTAACTAAAAACTTATCTTATTATATTTGCATAGTATGTATATATTATCATTGTTGTAAAAAAACAAAAAACTTTATATATCTAGAAAGGGTGGTCCTAAATATGTAGGCATTTTTCGGAGGTCTCAAGAAGGTAACGAATCCAAGAGTGTGTGTGTGTGTGTGTGTGTGTGTTCTTGTATTTCTACCCTTCTTGAGACTTCAACAAGGAAAAGTACCTTCCCTATGAGGAGGTGTGAACAAGTTCGGACATAAATCACGGTCCCAATACGGAAAACCATCATAGAGAATGTCTCATTTGCACCCCTGGTGGTGAAATCTATCAAAATCAGGGTGGTCCCAAAAAGGAGGGATTTTTCAATTTGACTGTGTGTTGGTTTTAAAAGTGCTCCCCCTCTAGTCAACATATGAAATAACAAGTGTGTGTAAAAATTTAAAGCGCTCCCCCTCTGGCCAACATATGTAATAACAAGTGTGTGTACGAAATTGAAACACGCTCCCTTTGGCCCAAATGAATAAAACAATAAATAAATAAAAATATGTATATAGAGACATACTGTAATAACCTGAAGTAAATAATGAAGATTAAAAAACAATTACAAACAAAAAAAATTAAAAAAAATGTTATTAACTAAAAACGTATCTTATTATATTTGCATAGTATGTATATATTATCATTGTTGTAAAAAACAAAAAACTTTATATATCTAGAAAGGGTGGTCCTAAATATGTAGGCATTTTTCGGAGGTCTCAAGAAGGTAACGAATCCAAGAGTGTGTGTGTGTGTGTGTGTTCTTGTATTTCTACCCTTCTTGAGACATCAACAAGGAAAAGTACCTTCCATATGAGGAGGTGTGAACAAGTTAGGACATAAATCATGGACCCAATACGGAAAACCATCATAGAGAATGTCTCATTTGCACCCCTGGTGGTGAAATCTATCAAAATTAGGGTGGTCCCAAAAAGGAGGGTTTTTTCAAATTGACTGTGTGTCGGTTTTAAAAGTGCTCCCCCTCTGGTCAACATATGAAATAACAGGTGTGTGTAAAATATTGAAGTGCTCCCCCTCTGGCCAACATATGAAATAACAAGTGTGTGTAACAATTTGAAGTGCTCCCTCTCTGGGCAACATATGAAACAACAAGTGTGTGTGTGTAAAAATTTGAAGTGCTCCCCCTCTGGCCAACATATGTAATAACAAGTGTGTGTAAGAAATTGAAACGCGCCCCCTTTGGCCCAAATTAATAAAAAAAAAATACAAATAAAAATATGTATATAGAGACATACTGTAATAACCTGAAGTAAATAATGAAGATTAAAAACCAATTACAAACAAAAAAATTCAAAAAATTTTTTTTACTAAAAGCTTACCTATTATATTTGCATAGTATGTATATATTATTATTGTTGTAAAAAAAACAAAAAACTTTATATATGTAGAAAGGGTGGTCCTAAATATGTAGGCATTTTTCGGAGGTCTTAAGAAGGTAACAAATCCAAGAGTGTGTGTGTGTGTTACAGATTTAATGTTGTATTGTAACAGAAGCCGTTTTTTACTATACTTCAACTACAATCCGTAACTTGACATATGTCAACTATCAGGTGAAATCAGCTATTTCTTGAGTCCCAACTGTTTTTTTGTTTTTTTTAAACATTTGTTTCTTGACTTTTTTTTTTAAACACAGTTAACAGAAATACAATAAAATTCAAATGAAATAGACCCCCCCCCCCACACACACACATAAAAAATAAAATCAGTCAAATACGTACAAGTAAATGTTGATGTAAAGCCATACCCAACTGCACTTCCAAATTGCCTCAACATGGTGCAGCAATACACAACAGCAAACAAAAGGCTCATCAATAATCCACAATTCAACCACGTTTGTGCGTGCTGCTGGTCCACTAATAGTACTAACCTTTAACAGTTAATTTGACTAATTTTCATTAATTACTAGTTTCTATGTAACTGTTTTTATATTGTTTTACCTTCTTTTTTATTCAACATCAAGGTATATGTTTTTTAATTTATCTTATTTTTTTTTTTTTTTTTTTTTTTTAAAGGACCTTATCTTCTCCATACCTGGTTGTCCAAATTAGGCATAATAATGTGTTAATTCTACGACTGTATATATCGGTATCGGTTGATATCGGTAATTAAGAGTTGGACAATATCGGATATCGGCAAAAAAGCCATTATCGGACATCCCTAGTTAAGAGCCAATATGTTACTAATTTGCATGTTAATAAGCAACTAATTAATGGTGAATATTTTCCCCATACCATGTTTACTGGTGCACAAAATTAATTGTGCATGAACATCACCTTGTTCAAAGAACAAAACCAACACTGCATAAACTCACAACAAATGACACACCTGCAAATCAGTCTGACTTCTGCTGTTGTCGTATCCGTAATACACGATGAGTCGGGTGTGTTTTGACCTCTGACTGAGGCCGACTCACCGAACCCCTAGGGTTCGATCAAACCCAGGTTAAGAACCACTGACTTAGAATATGTTCCCAAAGTGTCCAAAAAACTCTAAATTAAGTCTTTGTTAATGTTGTTAATGTTGTAACAAATAATATTTCTATTAAATAGGCTTTACTTTGCATTTTAATTAACGTGGGATTACTTCTTTTTTTTTTTTTTCTCCAACATTTGTGGCACTGGCGTGGCGCCCCCTGATGGACGGCGCCCTTAGCATTTGCCTATACGGCCTATGCCACGGGCCAGCCCTGCAAAGGAGTACGGAAGCTGGATAAATAACATGCCAAAAAGCAACCACTTTCATGTGGTATTGGACAGAAAGGAGGACTTTTTTTCTCCTCCATTCAAAAATGCGGACGTTATCAGCACCACTGTCTGATTCCAATCAATGCAAGTCATCAGAATCAGGTAATACACCAACTTATATTCTTGTCTTCATGAAAGAAAGGAATCTATATGTGTTAAACATGCTTGTATTATCATTAAACACCTTTAACTTATTAACAATATTAACTATATGTGTTAAACATGCTTGTATTATATTTAAACACTTTTAACTTATTAACAATATTAACTATATGTGTTAAACATGCTTGTATTATCTTTAAACACCTTTAACTTGTTAACAATATTAAGTATATGTGTTAAACATGCTTGTATTATCTTTAAACACCTTTAACTTATTACCAATATTAACTATAAGTGTTAAACATGCTTGTATTATCTTTAAACACCTTTAACTTGTTAACAATATTAAGTATATGTGTTAAACATGTTTGTATTATCTTTAAACACCTTTAACTTATTACCAATGTTAACTATACAGTAAGTGTTAAACATGCTTGTATTATCTTTAAACACCTTTAACTTGTTAACAATATTAACTATGTGTTAAACATGCTTGTATTATCTTTAACCACCTTTAAGTTGTTAACAATATTAACTATATGTGTTAAACATGCTTGTATTATCTTTAAACACCTTTAACTTGTTAACAATATTAAGTATATGTGTTAAACATTCTTGTATTATCATTAAACACCTTTAACTTGTTAACAATATTAACTATATGTGTTAAACATGCTTGTATTATCTTTAAACACCTTTAACTTGTTAACAATATTAACTATATGTGTTAAACATGCTTGTATTATCTTTAAACACCTTTAACTTGTTAACAAAAACATATATTTCATAAATAAGTAAATATAAATTATATATATGAATGAGGTAGATCCCCACGACTTGATCAATTGAAAAGTAGCTCGCCTGCAGAAAAAGTGTGAGCACCCCTGTGCTAGTGCAATTGGGCTACTATGAGGGTTTATAAAAATGCTCGTAGCTGAATAGTATGCATTACCTTGACTTCCCGAGCTGCCATAATGTGCCGCAATGCTGGCTGTAGTCTGTTCTATGGTACTTTTGCGTTTTATGTGCCTTATGACGTCTGCCTTTCTTTGATGGGCACAGCTGTCCTCCTGTCTGCATGTAGAGCACCAACAGTAGGAGGTGGTTGTGCTTACAGTGATGAAGGGCAAATCTGCGCTCCACTTATTTTTAAAAGTGCACCTGTATATGGCTCTTGGCCTTCTGCTTCATCCCTTGTCGACTCTCATCTCCGCTATGTTCTCTTCTGTCTCTGTGTTCTAAATTTTACATCTTCGTCCTTACTGTCCTCAATCTCCTGTGCACTCTCATTCTCTGGGGGTTTATAGGGGGGGGGGGGGGGGTTCCTGTCACTGTCACTGGCACTGCCCAGAATGACAGCAGAGGTATGTTGTCCCTACCTCTGACCTGGCATCTTTCAAAGCTACATCTTACTGTTTGATTACTCTTTTACAGTGGTTCTCAAAGTGGATTCCAGGGATCTGTGTTGGTTCCTTAAAGGCAGGGATGTCAAAACTGAACCGAAGCAAAAACTACTATTTGCTCCTATTTAGGCCATTTGTGTTTTGCCCTTTAAGTCTTCCCGTGTCCAGAGACATACTTCCTCCACTGCAAAAAGTCAGTGTTCAAAAACAAGAAAAAACTAGTCCCAAGTGTCCCAATACTTTAGTCCAGTTTTCGTCCCAAGTGTCCCAATACTATTATCTAGTGTAAGCGTCCCAATACTTTTGTCCAGTGGTAGTCCTAAGTGTCCCAAGACTTTTGTCAAGTTTTAGTCCTAAGTGTCCCAATACTTTTGTCCAGTGTAAGTGTCCCAATACTTTTGTCCAGTGGTAGTCCTAAGTGTCCCAAAACTTTTGTCCAGTGTAAGTGTCCCAATACTTTTGTCCAGTGGAAGTCCTAATCGTCCCAATACTTTTGTCCAGTATTAGTCCTAAGTGTCCCAATAATTTTGTCCAGTGTTAGTCCTAAGTGTCCCAATACTTTTGTCCAGTGGTAGTCCTAAGTGTCCCAATACTTTTGTCAAGTTGTAGTCCCAAGTGGCCCAATACTTTTGTCAAGTTGTAGTCCCAAGTGGCCCAATACTTTTGTCAAGTTGTAGTCCTAAGTGTCCCAAAACTTGTGTCCAGTATTAGTCCTAAGTGTCCCAATACTTTAGTCGAGTTGTAGTCCTAAGTGTCCCAATACTTTTGTCCAGTGTAAGTTTCCCAATACTTTTGTCCAGTGGTAGTACTAAGTGTCCCAATACTTTTGTCTACTTCTAGTCCGAAGTGTCCCAATACTTCTGATCAGTGGTAGTCCTAAGTGTCCCAATACTTTTGTCCAGTGTAAGTGTCCCATTACTTTTGTCCAGTGTAAGTGTCCCTATACTTTTGTCCAGTTTTTGTCCTAAGTGTCCCAATACATTTGTCCAGTTTTAGTCGCAAGTGTCCCAATACTTTTGTCCAGTTTAAATCCCAAGTGTCCCAATACTTTTGTCTAGTGTAAATGTCCCAATACTTTTGTCTAGTGTTAGCCATAAGTGTCCCAATACTTTTGTCCAGTGTAAGTGTCCCAATGCTTTTGTCCATTGTTAGTCCTTAGTGTCCCAATACTTTAGTCCAGTGGTAGTCCTAAGTGTCCCAATACTTTTGTCTACTTTTAGTGTGAAGTGTCCCAATACTTTTGTCAAGTTTTAGTCCCAAGTGTCCCAATACTTTTGTCAAGTTGTAGTCCCAAGTGGCCCAATACTTTTGTCAAGTTGTAGTCCTAAGTGTCCCAAAACTTGTGTCCAGTATTAGTCCTAAGTGTCCCAATACTTTAGTCGAGTTGTAGTCCTAAGTGTCCCAATACTTTTGTCCAGTGTAAGTTTCCCAATACTTTTGTCCAGTGGTAGTACTAAGTGTCCCAATACTTTTGTCTACTTCTAGTCCGAAGTGTCCCAATACTTCTGATCAGTGGTAGTCCTAAGTGTCCCAATACTTTTGTCCAGTGTAAGTGTCCCATTACTTTTGTCCAGTGTAAGTGTCCCTATACTTTTGTCCAGTTTTTGTCCTAAGTGTCCCAATACATTTGTCCAGTTTTAGTCGCAAGTGTCCCAATACTTTTGTCCAGTTTAAATCCTAAGTGTCCCAATACTTTTGTCTAGTGTAAGTGTCCCAATACTTTTGTCTAGTGTTAGCCATAAGTGTCCCAATACTTTTGTCCAGTGTAAGTGTCCCAATACTTTTGTCCATTGTTAGTCCTTAGTGTCCCAATACTTTAGTCCAGTGGTAGTCCTAAGTGTCCCAATACTTTTGTCTACTTTTAGTGTGAAGTGTCCCAATACTTTTGTCAAGTTTTAGTCCCAAGTGTCCCAATACTTTTGTCCAGTGTAAGTGTCCCAATACATTTGTCCAGTGGAAGTCCTAATCGTCCCAATACTTTTGTCCAGTATTAGTCCTAAGTGTCCCAATAATTTTGTCAAGTTGTAGTCCTAAGTGTCCCAAAACTTTTGTCCAGTGGTAGTCCTAAGTGTCCCAATACTTTTGTCAAGTTGTAGTCCCAAGTGGCCCAATACTTTTGTCAAGTTGTAGTCCTAAGTGTCCCAAAACTTTTGTCCAGTATTAGTCCTAAGTGTCCCAATACTTTAGTCGAGTTGTAGTCCTAAGTGTCCCAATACTTTTGTCCAGTGTAAGTTTCCCAATACTTTTATCCAGTGGTAGTACTAAGTGTCCCAATACTTTTGTCTACTTCTAGTCCGAAGTGTCCCAATACTTCTGTTCAGTGGTAGTCCTAAGTGTCCCAATACTTTTGTCCAGTGTAAGTGTCCCATTACTTTTGTCCAGTGTAAGTGTTCCTATACTTTTGTCCAGTTTTTGTCCTAAGTGTCCCAATACATTTGTCCAGTTTTAGTCGCAAGTGTCCCAATACTTTTGTCCAGTTTAAATCCTAAGTGTCCCAATACTTTTGTCTAGTGTAAATGTCCCAATACTTTTGTCTAGTGTTAGCCATAAGTGTCCCAATACTTTTGTCCAGTGTAAGTGTCCCAATACTTTTGTCCATTGTTAGTCCTTAGTGTCCCAATACTTTAGTCCAGTGGTAGTCCTAAGTGTCCCAATACTTTTGTCTACTTTTAGTGTGAAGTGTCCCAATACTTTTGTCAAGTTTTAGTCCCAAGTGTCCCAATACTTTTGTCCAGTGTAAGTGTCCCAATACATTTGTCCAGTGGAAGTCCTAATCGTCCCAATACTTTTGTCCAGTATTAGTCCTAAGTGTCCCAATAATTTTGTCAAGTTGTAGTCCTAAGTGTCCCAAAACCTTTGTCCAGTGGTAGTCCTAAGTGTCCCAATACTTTTGTCAAGTTGTAGTCCCAAGTGGCCCAATACTTTTGTCAAGTTGTAGTCCTAAGTGTCCCAAAACTTTTGTCCAGTATTAGTCCTAAGTGTCCCAATACTTTAGTCGAGTTGTAGTCCTAAGTGTCCCAATACTTTTGTCCAGTGTAAGTTTCCCAATACTTTTATCCAGTGGTAGTACTAAGTGTCCCAATACTTTTGTCTACTTCTAGTCCGAAGTGTCCCAATACTTCTGTTCAGTGTAAGTGTCCCATTACTTTTGTCCAGTGTAAGTGTCCCAATACTTTTGTCCAGTTTTTGTCCTAAGTGTCCCAATACATTTGTCCAGTTTTAGTCGCAAGTGTCCCAATACTTTTGTCCAGTTTAAATCCTAAGTGTCCCAATACTTTTGTCTAGTGTAAGTGTCCCAATACTTTTGTCTAGTGTTAGCCATAAGTGTCCCAATACTTTTGTCCAGTGTAAGTGTCCCAATACTTTTGTCTATTGTTAGTCCTTAGTGTCCCAATACTTTAGTCCAGTGGTAGTCCTAAGTGTCCCAATACTTTTGTCTACTTTTAGTGTGAAGTGTCCCAATACTTTTGTCCAGTGGTAGTCCTAAATTTCCCAATACATTTGTCCAGTGGTAGTTTAAAGTGTCCCAATACTTTTGTCAAGTTTTAGTCCCAAATATACAAAAATGAGGGGTATTTTATTTGAACTAAGCAAAATGATCTGCCAATAGGACAAGATAATTTGGCTTGTCAAGACTTTCCAAAACAAGTAAAATTAGCTAACCTCAATGAACCCCAAAATACCTTAAAATAAGAATATTCTCACTAATAACAAGTGCACTTTTCTTGGTAGAAAAAAAAAAAAAAAAGAGACCTTTTTGCTCAATAGGTTGAAAAATATTCTTAAATTAAAGGGGAACATTATCACAATTTCAAAATGGTTAAAACCATTAAAAATCAGTTCCCAGTGGCTTATTATATTTTTCAAAGTTTTTTTCAAAATGTTACCCATCACGCAATATCCCTAAAAAAAGCTTCAAAGTGCCTGATTTTAACCATCGTTATAAACACCCGTCCATTTTCCTGTGACGTCACATAGTGATGCCGACACAAACAAACATGGCGGAAAGAACAGCAAGCTATAGCGACATTAGCTCGGATTCAGACTCGGATTTCAGCGGCTTAAGCGATTCAACAGATTATGCATGTATTGAAACGGATGGTTGTAGTGTGGAGGCAGGTAGCGAAAACGAAATTGAAGAAGAAACTGAAGCTATTGAGCCATATCGGTTTGAACCGTATGCAAGCGAAAACGACGAAAACGACACGACAGCCAGCGACACGGGAGAAAGCGAGGACGAATTCGGCGATCGCCTTCTAACCAACGATTGGTATGTGTTTGTTTGGCATTAAAGGAAACTAACAACTATGAACTAGGTTTACAGCATGTGAAATACATTTGGCAACAACATGCACTTTGAGAGTGCAGACAGCCCAATTTTCATCAATTAATATATTCTGTAGACATACCCTCATCCGCGCTCTTTTCCTGAAAGCTGATCTGTCCAGTTTTGGAGTTGATGTCAGCAGGCCAGGGAAGCTAGGGTCGATAGGGGGTTTAGCTCGCTCGTCTGCGGGAACAAACTGCCGCCATTGCTTGCCGTGCTACCGAGGTCCTTTGTCCCTGAATTGCTCACACACTCAGGCAGATTCAATGGGGGTCTGGCGGCAGATTTCTTTGACTTTATCGTTGGAAATGCATCTGCTTTGAGTGTCGCAGGATATCCACACATTCTTGCCATCTCTGTCGTAGCATAGCTTTCGTCGGTAAAGTGTGCGGAACAAACGTTCAATTTCTTGCCACTTTCGCATCTTTGAGCCACTGGTGCAACTTGAATCCGTCCCTGTTCGTGTTGTTACACCCTCCGACAACACACCGACGAGGCATGATGTCTCCAAGGTACGGAAAACAGTCGAAAAAACGGAAAATAACAGAGCTGATTTGACTCGGTGTTTGAGAAAATGGCGGATTGCTTCCCGATGTGACGTCACGTTGTGACGTCATCGCTCCGAGAGCGAATATTAGAAAGGCGTTTAATTCGCCAAAATTCACCCATTTAGAGTTCGGAAATCGGTTGAAAAAATATATGGTCTTTTTTCTGCAACATCAAGGTATATATTGACGCTTACATAGGTCTGGTGATAATGTTCCCCTTTAAGTAAATGCTAGTGCCATTATCTTGACATAATGATATGCGCTCGTTTACATTTCTTGAAACCAGCAAACTTATACTAAAAACTAATTTATTGTTCTTAACGGAAAAGCAACAAGGCAACCGCTTGTTACTCTCGGGGTCTCCTAGCCATTCAGGCAAATCATATTGTCTAAAAATGCATTTTTCCATCGACAACATGACATCATCGCGCCAAATGCGTGCTCTTTCAGTCAATTAGTGCGCATATATACAGCCCGGCCCCCGGCTAAATTTTTTTAAATTGTAATTTTGAAGAATTTATCCGAATGTGCATGAATTATTTCTGTTCAAAATTGTTAGAAATGTCACATGTTAAATGTTTAAATATTAACTGTCAGTTTACTGTGTTGTGCCAACTGTACTACTAAATGAGTACCGTATTTTTCGGAGTATAAGTCGCACCTGCTGAAAATGCATAATAAAGAAGGAAAAAGACATATATAAGTCGCACTGGAGCCCGGCCAAACTATGAAAAAAACTGCGACTTATAGTCCGAAAAATACGGTACCTATTTTCTATTGTTTCATTGAAAATAAATCAGCAAAGTCCATTTGGTTGTCATCTATTTTAATTATGAGACACAATTGTGTCAAAATCATGATTTTTTTTTCATGCTTGAAATAAGAAATTATTACTTTAAAAAAGTAGTTTTATACTTGTGAGTGTTGATGACACAGCTTTGCAACAGTTGATGTTCTAGTTTCAAGCATGTTTTACTCAATATAGGTCATCAAATCTCAGCAACAAGCTGTAATATCTTACTGAGATCATTTAGGACCAAACCCCTTAAAACAAGTAAAACACTCTCACATAAAATCTGCTTAGTGAGAAGAATTATCTTATCAGACAGAAAATAAGCAAATATCACCCTTATTTGAGATATTTAATCTTACTTAGATTTCAGTTTTTGCCGTGCGAGTTTGTAAGAAATAACAAAAATGACCAAAAAAAAAAAGATTTTGTAATAATAAGAACAAGAAAAAAGAAAAATATTGAGTTAATCCAGGGATGTCAAACTTGTTTTCATTGAGGGCTACTTGTAACAGCAAATAATATATGAATTTGCCTCTGGATTTCATTATTAATTATATAAATTGTTTTAAGTAGACTGTCGATTTTACAGTAAAATAACTTTACATTTACAAAATTTTACTGTAAAATATAGCGTTTTTATTTTATTTATTTTTTTACAATAATTTACGATAAATGGAAAAACAGTACCACTGTTTTTTGGGGGATTTTTTTTTTTAACAGAAAAAGCTGGCAGCTTAGATGCCAGAATTTTTGTGTTAAATTTACATTGGTTTTTACGACATTATATCGTTAATGGAAAAACAGTACGAGTTAATTTTTCATTCTGGCGACTTAGCTGCCAGTTTTTCTACCGTTAAAAACAAATGTACCGTCTTTCCATTTACAGTAATACGCCGTTAAAAACAACAACCGTAGATTTTACAGTCAAAAACTGGCAGCTCAGTCAACACAATTTTAACGCTAAAAACAATATATATATTTTTTCAATTTACAATAATATGTTGTAAAGAACAACGTAAAATGTATTGTCATTTTTTATTAATTTGATGGGTAGTTTGCTGTAAAGTGAAGTATTTTTATTTAAACAAAACATGTTTGGAAATTGATATTATACTGTAATATTTGTTGCTATATATATATACATATGTATGTATATATGTATATGTATACATATATATATATATATATATATATATATATATATATATATATATATATATATATATATATAAAAATCCTTTTCAACCCATATTCAATTGAATGCTCTATAAAGACAAGATATTCGTTGTGGTATTTTAGGCTTCATAATGCGTCACACATTTTCAATGGGAGACAGGTCTGGACTACAGGCAGGCCAGTCTAGTACCCGCACTCTTTTACTATGAAGCCACGTTGATGTAACACGTGGCTTGGCATTGTCTTACTGAAATAAGCAGGGGCGTCCATGGCAACGTTGCTTGGATGGCAATATATGTTGCTCCAAAACCTGTATGTACCTTTCAGCATTAATGGCGCCTTCACAGATGTGTAAGTTACCCATGTCTTGGGCACTAAAACACCCCCATACCATCACAGATGCTGGCTTTTCAACTTTACGCCTATAACAATCCGGATGGTTCTTTTCCTCTTTGGTCCGGAGGACACGACGTCCACAGTTTCCAAAAACAATTTGAAATGTGGACTCGTCAGACCACAGAACACTTTTCCACTTTGTATCAGTCCATCTTAGATGAGCTCAGGCCCAGCGAAGCCGACGGCGTTTCTGGGTGTTGTTGATAAACGGTTTTCGCCTTGCATAGGAGAGTTTTAACTTGCACTTACAGATGTAGCGACCAACTGTAGTTACTGACAGCGGGTTTCTGAAGTGTTCCTGAGCCCATGTGGTGATATCCTTTACACACTGATGTCGCTTGTTGATGCAGTACAGCCTGAGAGATCGAAGGTCACAGGCTTAGCTGCTTACGTGCAGTGATTTCTCCAGATTCTCTGAACCCTTTGATGATATTACGGACCGTAGATGGTGAAATCCCTAAATTCCTTGCAATAGCTGGTTGAGAAAGGCTTTTCTTAAACTGTTCAACAATTTGCTCATGCATTTGTTGACAAAGTGGTGACCCTCGCCCCATCCTTGTTTGTGAATGACTGAGCATTTCATGGAATCTACTTTTATACCCAATCATGGCACCCACCTGTTCCCAATTTGCCTGTTCACATGTGGGATGTTCCAAATAAGTGTTTGATGAGCATTCCTCAACTTTATCAGTATTTATTGCCACCTTTCCCAACTTCTTTGTCACGTGTTGCTGGCATCAAATTCTAAAGTTAATGATTATTTGCAAAAAAAAATTATCAGTTTGAACATCAAATATGTTGTCTTTGTCGCATATTCAACTGAATATGGGTTGAAAATGATTTGCAAATCATTGTATTCCGTTTATATTTACATCCAACACAATTTCCCAACTCATATGGAAACGGGGTTTGTACTTGAACGCACGGTTGTTTGCCAGAAAGACGGCATTGAGTTATCTTGACAAACCGCTTGTATGCCCGCCCTATTAATGTCTGTCAAATAAATGTGAGGGTATGTGTTTGTGCATTCACAGGTGCGAATGCTGGGATGTCACTGAAGTATTCACTACACGCCCTCCTTCAGAACACCACACCCTGTGCTGGTATATTGTCATTAATGTATGGGTTTGCTGTACATTGCTAAACAGGTGATACGAGTGCCGTATCGTTGAGACGTGACAGAAGAATTGTAGCACACTCCAAACCCCGACTGCAACCTGAGGCCATGTTGTCTTCTTTCCTCTCCAGTCTTGGAGCAGACTTCAGTTTCTATGATAAAAAAACATATCGTGTTCAGCTGCCGGTCATCCTTTAAGGAGATTGGCCGATACCAACACCGATACCAATCATACTGTACATTTTTCAATGCATTTATTGTACGTGCCATTGACAGTTTGACAATATCTACACTAGGGTTGTACATTATACCGGTATTATACTAGTACCGGTATACTAATGAATCCTATTTGGTACGATACCGCCTCTAAATAGTACCAGAAACCCCCCCGCCCCCAACCCCGTTCTTTTTCAACAGGCGTTTGCGTCACGCCATTACATTGCTGGTTTTACGAGCAGAGGAGCATGTTCGGCAGCGCACAATCACAGAGTACTTACAAGCAGACACAGTGTGGAGAACGGATGCATTTTGCCTTAAAAACTAACGATAAAGGTGAAGTTATAACACTGAAACGCCCTCAGGAAGAGGTGCTCTAAGACATGGCTAACTACCTAGCGGCTAACGTCCGTCTGCAGTGTTTTAGCTACTTCTAAATCACTAATCCTGGCCTCCATGGCGACAAATAAAGTACATTTCTTACAAGTATCATCCCTGCAGGACGAGGAATAGCTAAACATGCTTCACTACACACCGTAGCTCACCGGCGTCACAATGTAAACAAACGCCATGGGTGGATCTACACCTGACATCCACTGTAATGATACCAAGTGCTGGTAACTAGTTGATACTACTATGATTACATCTAGATATGTCCGATAATGGCTTTTTTGACGTGTTCCGATATTCCGATATTGTCCAACTTTTAATTACCGATTCCGATATCAACCGATACAGATATATACAGTCGTGGAATTAACACATTATTATGCCTAATTTTGTTGTGATGCCCCGCTGGATGACAAACGCCATGGGTGGATCTACACCTGACATCCACTGTAATGATACCAAGTACATGAGCGTATCTAGTCGATACTACTATGATTACATCTAGAGATGTCCGATAATGGCTTTTTTGCTGTGTTCTGATATTCCGATATTGTCCAACTCTTAATTACCGATTCCGATATCAACCGATACAGATATATACAGTCGTGGAATTAACACATTATTATGCCTAATTTTGTTGTGATGCCCCGCTGGATGACAAACGCCATGGGTGGATCTACACCTGACATCCACTGTAATGATACCAAGTGCTGGTAACTAGTGGATACTACTATGATTACATCTAGTAATGGCTTTTTTGCCGTATTCCGATATTGTCCAACTCTTAATTACCGATTCCGATATCAACCGATACAGATATATACAGTCGTGGAATTAACACATTATTATGCCTATTTTTGTTGTGATGCCCCGCTGGATGACAAACGCCATGGGTGGATCTACATCTGACATCCACTGTAATGATACCAACTACATGAGCGTATCTAGTCGATACTACTATGATTACATCTAGAGATGTCCGATAATGGCTTTTTTGCCGTGTTCCGGTATTCCAATATTGTCCAACTTTTAATTACCGATTCCGATATCAACCGATACAGATATATACAGTCGTGGAATGAACACATTATTATGCCTAATTTTGTTGTGATGCCCCGCTGGATGACAAACGCCATGGGTGGATCTACACCTGACATCCACTGTAATGATACCAAGTGCTGGTAACTAGTTGATACTACTATGATTACATCTAGATATGTCCGATAATGGCTTTTTTGCCGTATTCCGATATTCCGATATTGTCCAACTCTTAATTACCGATTCCGATATCAACCGATACAGATATATACAGTCGTGGAATTAACACATTATTATGCCTAATTTTGTTGTGATGCCCCGCTGGATGACAAACGCCATGGGTGGATCTACACCTGACATCCACTGTAATGATACCAAGTACATGAGCGTATCTAGTTGATACTACTATGATTACATCTAGAGTTGTCTGATAATGGCTTTTTTACCGTGTTCCGATATTCCGATATTGTCCAACTTTTAATTACCGATTCCGATATCAACCGATACAGATGTATACAGTCGTGGAATTAACACATTATTATGCCTAATTTTGTTGTGATGCCCCGCTGGATGACAAACGCCATGGGTGGATCTACACCTGACATCCACTGTAATGATACCAAGTGCTGGTAACTAGTTGATACTACTATGATTACACCTAGAGATGTCCGATAATGGCTTTTTTGCCGTATTCCGATATTGTCCAACTCTTAATTACCGATTCCGATATCAACCGATACAGATGTATACAGTCGTGGAATTAACACATTATTATGCCTAATTTTGTTGTGATGCCCCGCTGGATGACAAACGCCATGGGTGGATCTACACCTGACATCCACTGTAATGATACCAAGTACATGAGCGTATATCGTCGATACTACTATGATTACAGCTAGAGATGTCCGATAATGGCTTTTTTACCGTGTTCCGATATTCCGATATTGTCCAACTCTTAATTACCGATTCCGATATCAACCGATACAGATATATACAGTCGTGGAATTAACACATTATTATGCCTAATTTTGTTGTGATGCCCCGCTGGATGACAAACGCCATGGGTGGATCTACACCTGACATCCACTGTAATGATACCAAGTGCTGGTAACTAGTTGATACTACTATGATTACATCTAGATATGTCCGATAATGGCTTTTTTGCCGTGTTCCGATATTCCAATATTGTCCAACTTTTAATTACCGATTCCGATATCAACCGATACAGATATATACAGTCGTGGAATTAACACATTATTATGCCTAATTTTGTTGTGATGCCCCGCTGGATGACAAACGCCATGGGTGGATCTACACCTGACATCCACTGTAATGATACCAAGTGCTGGTAACTAGTTGATACTACTATGATTACATCTAGATATGTCCGATAATGGCTTTATTGCCGTGTTCCGATACTCCGATATTGTCCAACTCTTAATTACCGATTCCGATATCAACCGATACAGATATATACAGTTGTGGAATTAACACATTATTATGCCTAATTTTGTTGTGATGCCCCGCTGGATGACAAACGCCATGGGTGGATCTACACCTGACATCCACTGTAATGATACCAAGTACATGGGCGTATCTAGTCGATACTACTATGATTACATCTAGAGATGTCCGATAATGGCTTTTTTGCCGTGTTCCGATATTCCGATACTGTCCAACTCTTAATTACCGATTCCGATATCAACCGATACAGATATATACAGTCGTGGAATTAACACATTATTATGCCTAATTTTGTTGTGATGCCCCGCTGGATGACAAACGCCATGGGTGGATCTACACCTGACATCCACTGTAATGATACCAAGTGCTGGTAACTAGTATATAACATATCGTGTTCAGCTGCCAATTCTGATACCGTTCATCCTTTAAGGAGATTGGCCGATACCAATACCGATACCAATCATACTGTACATTTTTCAATGTATTTATTGTACGTGCCATTGCATACTTGCCAACCTTGAGACCTCCGATTTCGGGAGGTGGGGGTTGGGGGTTGGGGGGCGTGGTTGGGGCGGGGCAGAGGCGTGGTTGGGGGCGGGGCTAAGAGGGGAGGAGTATATTTACAGCTAGAATTCACCAAGTCAAGTATTTCATATATATATATATATATATATATATATATATATATATATATATATACAGTATATATATAAGAAATACTTGACTTTCAGTGAATTCTAGCTCTATATATTATTATTTTATTATATATATATATATATATATATATATATATATATATATATAGTTGATACTACTATGATTACATCTAGAGATGTCCGATAATGGCTTTTTTGCCGTGTTCCGATATTCCGATATTGTCCAACTCTTAATTACCGATTCCGATATCAACCGATACCGATATATACAGTCGTGGAATTAACACATTATTATGCCTAATTTTGTTGTGATAGCCCGCTGGATGACAAACGCCATGGGTGGATCGACACCTGACATCCACTGTAATGATACCAAGTGCTGGTAACTAGTTGATACAACTATGATTACATCTAGAGATGTCCGATAATGGCTTTTTTGCCGTGTTCCGATATTCCAATATTGTCCAACTTTTAATTACCGATTCCGATATCAACCGATACAGATATATACAGTCGTGGAATTAACACATTATTATGCCTAATTTTGTTGTGATGCCCCGCTGGATGACAAACGCCATGGGTGGATCTACACCTGACATCCACTGTAATGATACCAAGTACATGAGCGTATCTAGTCGATACTACTATGATTACATCGATATTTTTAAGCATCACAAAATCTTGTTTCCTTTTTTTAAAATGTATATTATGTTTATAAAGTCAGGAAATATGTCCCTGGACACATGAGGACTTTGAATATAAACCAATGTATGATCCTGTAACTACTTGGTATCGGATAGTGTAGACAGAACATGTTAAAAAAGAAAATAAGCAGATATTAATGAACAAGTAGATTAATAATACATTTTTACAGCTTGTCCTTTTTAATTTTGACAAAATAATAGAATGATAAATGACACAATATGTTACTGCATACGTCAGCAGACTAATTAGGAGCCTTTGTTTGTTTGCTTACTACTAAAAGACAAGTTGTCTTGTATGTTCACTATTTTATTTAAGGACAAATGTGCAATAAGAAACATATGTTTAATGTACTGTAAGATTTTTTTGTTAAAATAAAGACAATAATGCCATTTTTTGTGGTTCCCTTCATTTAGAAAAGCATCAAAATACGTTTTGGTACCGGTACCAAAATATTGGTATCAGGACAACCCTAATCTGCACTATCTATTTAAAGGCCTACTGAAACCCACTACTACCGACCACGCAGTCTGATTGTTTATATATCAGCGCGTGACGTCACGAATTGTAGAGGACATTTTGGGACAGCATGGTGGCCAGCTATTAAGTCGTCTGTTTTCATCGCAAAATTTCACAGTATTCTGGACATCTGTGTTGGTGAATCTTTTGCAATTTGTTCAATGAACAATGGAGACAGCAAAGAAGAAAGCTGTAGGTGGGAAGCGGTGTATTGAGGGCGGCTGCAGCAACACAAACACAGCCGGTGTTTCATTGTTTACATTCCCGAAAGATGACAGTCAAACTTTACCATTGACCTGTGGAGAACTGGGACAACAGAGACTCTTACCAGGAGGACTTTGAGTTGGATGCGCAGACGCGGTACCGTGAGTACGCATGCAGCTGCGGCTTCCAAACATTTGATCGCTTGCCCGTACGTGCGTGCCGCTATGTGCATGTCACGTAGGGGACTTTGGGGAAATATATGTGCTGTATGAACTTTGGGGAGGTGAACGGTACCTTGGGCTGTGGGATTGAGTGTGTTGTGCAGGTGTTTGAGTTATATTGGCGGGTTATATGGACGGGAGGGGGGAGGTGTTTGTTATGCGGGATTAATTTGTGGCATATTAAATATAAGCCTGGTTGTGTTGTGGCTAATAGAGTATATATATGTCTTGTGTTTATTTACTGCTTTAGTCATTCCCAGCTGAATATCAGGTCCCACCCGCCTCTCACAGCATCTTCCCTATCTGAATCGCTCCCACTGCCCTCTAGTCCTTCACTCTCACTTTCCTCATCCACAAATCTTTCATCCTCACTCAAATTAATGGGGAAATCGTCGCTTTCTCGGTCCGAATCGCTCTCGCTGCTGGTGGCCATGATTGTAAACAATGTGCGGATGTGAGGAGCTCCACAACCTGTGACGTCACGCTACTCGTCTGCTACTTCCGGTACAGGCAAGGCGACCAAAAGTTGCGAACTTTATCGTCGATGTTCTCTACTAAATCCTTTCAGCAAAAATATGGCAATATCGCGAAATGATCAAGTATGACACATAGAATGGACCTGCTATCCCCGTTTAAATAAGAAAATCGCATTTCAGTAGGCCTTTAAACTAGTCCTTTATTCTCTTTCTCTGTGTGTAATATGTTCAGCCTTGTCCTCCAGTGATAATGATACATGTTAATAATACTTCAGTTTCAAAGAAATGCCGTTTATTTGCCGTTCATTAGTGATGCACGGCTCGATACCAGATCTTAATGCTCTAATATCGATTCTCAAATCAAAGTATCGATACTTTAGTTATTTGAGATGATGTGTATCATTAACATGAACACGGTGTAGAAAAGTAACTCAAGTTGTGAAAGCGTGTCAATGTTGTTTACATGTTCACTAATTTCCCGTCAACATGTTTGTGTAACTGACTTTTTTTTATTCTAATAGTAGTTCTTAATCAATATTTTAATCCTTTTTATATCGGCCGATAAATGCTTTAAAATGTAATATCGGAAATTATCGGTATCTGTTTCAAACTCCCGATTTTCCCGGGAGACTCCCGAATTTATGCCCCTTCCGAAAATCTCCCGGGGCAACCATTCTCCCGATTTCCACCCGGACAACAATATTGGGGGCGTGCCTTAAAGGCACTGCCTTTAGCGTCCTCTACAACCTGTCCACACGTCCGCTTTTCCTCCATACAAACAGCGTGCCGGCCCAGTCACATAATATATGCGGCTTCTACACACACATAAGTGGATGCAAGGCATACTTGATCAACAGCCATGCAGCTCACACTGAGGGTGGCCGTATAAACAACTTTAACACTGTTACAAATATGCGCCACACTGTGAACCCACACCAAACAAGAATGACAAACACATTTCGTGAGAACATCCGCACCGTAACACAACATAAACACAACAGAACAAATACCCACAACTCCTTGCAGCGCTAACTCTTCCGGGACGCTACAATATACATATATACACCTCAACCTCCTCATGCTCTCTCAGGGAGAGCATGTCCCAAATTCCAAGCTGCTGTTTTGAGGCATGTTAAAAAAAATAATGCACTTTGTGACTTCAATAATAAATATGGCAGTGCCATGTTGGCATTTTTTTCCATAACTTGAGTTGATTTATTTTGGAAAACCTTGTTACCGTTTTTTTCGGACTATAAGTCACAGTTTTTTTCATAGTTTGGCCGGGCTCCAGTGCGACTTATATATGTTTTTTTCCTTCTTTGTTATGCATTTTCGGCAGGTGCGACTTATACTCCTGTGTGACTTATATATGTTTTTTTTCCTTCTTTATTATGCATTTTTGGCAGGTGCGCCTTATACTCCTGTGCGACTTATATATGTTTTTTTTCCTTCTTTATTGTGCATTTTCGGCAGGTGCGACTTATACTCCGGTGCGACTTATATATGTTTTTTTCTTTCTTTATTATGCATTTTCGGCAGGTGCGACTTACACTCCGGTGCGACTTATATATGTTTTTTTCCCTTCTTTATTATGCATTTTCGGCAGGTGGACTTATACTCCGGTGCGATTTATATATGTTTTTTTTCCTTCTTTATTGTGCATTTTCGGCAGGTGCGGCTTATACTCCGGTGCGACTTATATATGTTTTTTTTCCTTCTTTATTATGCATTTTCGGCAGGTGCGACTTATATATGTTTTTTTCCTTCTTTATTATGCATTTTCGGCAGGTGCGACTTACACTCCGGTGCGACTTATATATGTTTTTTTCCCTTCTTTATTATGCATTTTCGGCAGGTGCGACTTATACTCCGGTGCGACTTATATATGTTTTTTTTCCTTCTTTATTGTGCATTTTCGGCAGGTGCGACTTATACTCCGGTGCGACTTATATATGTTTTTTTTCCTTCTTTATTATGCGTTTTCGGCAGGTGCGACTTATACTCCGGTGCGACTTATATATGTTTTTTTTCCTTCTTTATTATGCATTTTCGGCAGGTGCGACTTATATATGTTTTTTTCCTTCTTTATTATGCATTTTCGGCAGGTGCGACTTACACTCCGGTGCGACTTATATATGTTTTTTTCCCTTCTTTATTATGCATTTTCGGCAGGTGCGACTTATACTCCGGTGCGACTTATATATGTTTTTTTTCCTTCTTTATTGTGCATTTTCGGCAGGTGCGACTTATACTCCGGTGCGACTTATATATGTTTTTTTCCCTTCTTTATTATGCGTTTTCGGCAGGTGCGACTTATACTCCGGTGCGACTTATATATGTTTGTTTTTTCCTTCTTTATTATGCATTTTCGGCAGGTGCGACTTATACTCCGGTGCGAATTATGTTTTTTTTCCTTCTTTATTAATGCATTTTCGGCAGGTGCGACTTATACTCCGGTGCGACTTATATATGTTTTTCCCTTCTTTATTATGCATTTTCGGCAGGTGCGTCTTATACTCCGGTGCGACTTATATATGTTTTTTTTTTTTTTCTTTATTATGCATTTTCGGCAGGTGCGACTTATACTCCGGTGCGACTTATATATGTTTTTTTTCTTCTTTATTATGCATTTCCGGCAGGTGCGACTTATACTCCGGTGCGACTTATATATGTTTTTTCCCCTTCTTTATTATGCATTTTCGGCAGGTGCGTCTTATACTCCGGTGCGACTTATACTCCGAAAAATACGGTACATTGTTTAATGCATCCAGCGGGGCATCACAACAAAATTAGGCATAATAATGTGTTAATTCCACGACTGTATATATCGGTATCGGTTGATATCGGTATCGGTAATTAAGAGTTGGACAATATCGGATATCGGAGAAAAAAAAGCCATTATCGGACATTTCTAATTCTAACTGATCTTTTTCGTAACACCGTTACTGAATGATGTGTACTTTTGTAGTTATTTCCCCATATTTCTACACAATAACTCAATATATGGTAACACTAGCGAGCAGTAGAAACTTTAGTTGTAGATGCTAAACATGCAATTGATATTAGGCTGGTGGAATGTATTGTTGTCATCTACTGCCCTGTGGGTGTCTGTTTTTAATTCTCTTACACAACTTTTCAATCTCACACACAATTTTGGAGCAAAAAAAAAAAATGTGCAGGGTTGAAAAAGCGCTTTAGTTGTTCCCATTGGCAGGATGAAGCACGCACACTTGGCAGAGTCGCCGTGATTGTTACAATGTGTGCAAGAAACAAATATGAGTAGTGTATGACCTCATCCTACGAGCCGCCAACGCCGGGGAGATTCTCCTGTTGTCCAAACACATGCACCGCTTCTCTTACACGCTCTCACCCGTCTTACATGAGGGCAGAGTCACACAGGTCAGGTTTGTATTCCCAATAACACGCACTTTTGACAACACTTTATCGTGAAAAAAACTTTCAGTACCTTGGGATAATTGGTGCTGTGACGGCGCTCGTGCACTGAAATACTGCCAAATAAATGTCATCTGTGCCGGCTTTCAATTCTCCTAAAAGAGCACCATTTGAACATGAAACATGCCTTTGAAAATAGAAACTGACTTTTGCATAGTTACATATTGTATTAAAAACAACACAATAGACTGTACTACTAACTGGTTCTTGAACATGGTTTGTAAACCAAAAAGTTTGTATAGTGAAGCAGCGTTCCCTATTAGACACAATGTAAACAGGAGAAATTGGTTCGAGCCTCGACAAAAGTCTATATTTTAGCAAAACACTGCACTTTTAAATGTGTGTGTATGTGTGTGTATATATGTATATATATATATATATATATATATATATATATATATATATATATATATATATATATATATATATATATATATATACAAACCCCGTTTTCATATGAGTTGGGAAATTGTGTTAGCTGTAAATATAAACGGAATACAATTATTTGCAAATCCTTTTCAACCCATATTCAATTGAATGCACTACAAAGACAAGATATTTGATGTTCAAACTCATAAACTTTATTTTTTTTTTTGCAAATAATAATTAACTTCGAATTTCATGGCTGCAACATGTGCCAAAGTAGTTGGGAAAGGGCATGTTCACCACTGTGTTACATGGCCTTTCCTTGTAACAACACTCAGTAAACGTTTTGGGAACTGAGGAGACACATTTTTGAAGCTTCTCAGGTGGAATTCTTTCCCATTCTTGCTTGATGTACAGCTTAAGTTGTTCAACAGTCCGGGGGTCTCCGTTGTGGTATTTTAGGCTTCATAATGCGCCACACATTTTCAATGGGAGACAGGTCTGGACTACAGGCAGGCCAGTCTAGTACCCGCACTCTTTTACTATGAAGCCACGTTGATGTAACACGTGGCTTGACATTGTCTTGCTGAAATAAGCAGGGGCGTCCATGGTAACGTTGCTTGGATGGCAACATATGTTGCTCCAAAACCTGTATGTACCTTTCAGCATTAATGGCGCCTTCACAGATGTGTAAGTTACCCATGTCTTGGGCACTAATACACCCCCATACCATCACAGATGCTGGCTTTTCAACTTTGCGCCTATAACAATACGGATGGTTCTTTTCCTCTTTGGTCCGGAGGACACGACGTCCACAGTTTCCAAAAACAATTTGAAATGTGGACTCGTCAGACCACAGAACACTTTTCCACTTTGTATCAGTCCATCTTAGATGAGCTCAGGCTCAGCGAAGCCGACGGCGTTTCTGGGTGTTGTTGATAAACGGTTTTCGCCTTGCATAGGAGAGTTTTAACTTGCACTTACAGATGTAGCGACCAACTGTAGTTACTGACAGTGGGTTTCTGAAGTGTTCCTGAGCCCATGTGGTGATATCCTTTACACACTGATGTCGCTTGTTGATGCAGTACAGCCTGAGGGATCGAAGGTCACGGGCTTAGCTGCTTACGTGCAGTGATTTCTCCAGATTCTCTGAACCCTTTGATGATATTACGGACCGTAGATGGTGAAATCCCTAAATTCCCTGCAATAGCTGGTTGAGAAAGGTTTTTCTTAAACTGTTCAACAATTTGCTCACGCATTTGTTGACAAAGTGGTGACCCTCGCCCCATCCTTGTTTGTGAAAGACTGAGCATTTCATGGAATCTACTTCTATACCCAATCATGGCACCCACCTGTTCCCAATTTGCCTGTTCACCTGTGGGATGTTCCAAATAAGTG
>NC_084569.2:32859958-32874958 GCF_033978685.3 Nerophis lumbriciformis | reverse complement strand
CATGTCTTCCTTTGAGGGATATGTCCCGCATCTACTTTGTTTTAGCCATCAAGAATACTTAAGTTGTTTTTTATCATTCTTTCTGGGGACATTGTTGTTTGTCGTGTCATGTTCGGATGTACATTGTGGACGCCGCCTTTGCTCCACAGTAAGTCTTTGCTGTCGTCCAGCATTCTGTTTTTGTTTACTTTGTCGCCAGTTCAGTTTTAGTTTCGTTCTGCAAAGCCTTCCCTAAGCTTCAATGCCTTTTCTTAGGGGCACTCACCTTTTGTTTATTTTTGGTTTAAGCATTAGACACCTCCCGCTGTTTTCGACATCTACAAAGCAATTAGCTACTGGCTGCCACCTACTGATATGGAAGAGTATTACACGGTTACTCTGCCAAACTATGAAAAAAACTGCAACTTATAGTCTGAAAAATACTGTAATGCCCGCAGCTAAAAGCAACTGCGTGAGAACGTATACTCGAATATCACGATATAGTCATTTTCTATATCGCACAGAGACAAACCCATGATATATCGAGTACCGTATTTTTCGGAGTATAAGTCGCACCGGTGTATAAGTCGCACCTGGCGAAAATGCATAATAAAAAAGGAAAAAAACATATATAAGTCACTCTGGAGCCCGGCCAAACTATGAAAAAAACTGAGACTTATAGTCCGAAAAATACGGTATATCGATATATCGCCCAGCCCTACGTGTGAGTACAAGCTGTTGAACTGTTGTTTTTAACGGTGAAGTACATCTCGTCCGACGATTGTAGGAATTTGTACCAGTGACGTGCGGTCAGGCGGGGCCTCACCTGCCATCATGGAAAGAAAAAAAAAGTAAAAAAAAAAATAATAATAATTAAATTTTATATGTAATCAGTGATTATACTATAAAGTTATTTTCCATTTAACTTCACCAGTTTTAGATTATTTGTATTCAAAATCGCTGAATTTTCATATTTGCCGTTCAAATACTGAGAAGAGACGGTGCGGTGATCAGCAGCCAGTTGAGGCACGTCACCCAGTGCCTCAACATGGATTGCGGACTCGGCTAACTGCTGGCCTGCTGTGCAGTGAGACCGTATTGCTATATGGATTATATTATACATTTCCATAGTTTAGTTAGCTGAGGTATATAATGTACAGTGTATTTTGTCAACAACTGTATGTGTGTATCGTATTTCATGTGCTGAGCAATCATAAAACTGTTGCGAAGACGCACTGTGTGAGGCTCGCAGTAATCCCGCCTCCTGGTGCCGGTTAATGCACCCCAGCCGCAGAATGCACCCCCCGACGGGAGCGCCACACCAACCAAACCCTCCACGTGCAAGACCGAATCCACACAAAAAAAAGTCACTTAACAAGAAGCCAAAAAGTCCAAAAACAACAATGCTCGCGCCGGAGGAGCCGTGAACGACTGCAGGGACACAACATTAGGTACACCTGCAGACTGCAGCACGGATTTCATATTTCATTCATTCACAACTCCTCCAACGCGAACACCACTGTTCCCGCACTTATAAGTAAAGGTACGACCATAATAACGTTTTTTTTTTAATTAAATGTGCTTTTTTGTGTGCTACAGTTTGTATGTGTAAAGTTAAAGTTAAGTTAAAGTACCAATGATTGTCACACACACACTAGGTGTAATGAGATTTGTCCTCTGCATTTGACCCATCCCTTGATCACCCCCTGGGAGGTGAGGGGAGCAGTGGGCAGTAGCGGCGCCGCGCCCGGGAATCATTTTTGGTGATTTAACCCCCAATTCCAACCCTTGATGCTGAGTGCCAAGCAGGGAAGAATGCTGGTATGAGCTTTTAAACATAACCCGTTAACTGCTGCCAATCAAATGGTGAATAAGATACTCTTTAGGGTTCATATGTTTGTAAATCTGACTGTGATGAAGTCAGTGCCTCACCGCACATCACTGATTTGTACACATCCTCTTCACTGATAATGTGTTGACAAGCGGCGTTCAAGAGACTTCAAGAGCGCTTGACGTCGACGCGGTGGCGATTACAGCAATCCAAAGTTGAAGTGTACGTCCTTGTCCTTTTACACAAGCACTGTTACTGTTTTCAGGACACATCCAACACTCTATCAACCATTTATGTTTGATAATGTGAGGCATTGAACCCAAGAGCAGCTTGCACAGACGGAGGATGATTAAGTGTGAACATTGTGTTTGCAAACAGCCAGTTTCCCCGCTCTGTAGTTGACTTACACACAGAACAGGTATGGTCGGTTTCAGTAACGCACAAAGAAGTCTGCATGGTATTTTCTTTACAGTACATGCCATGCGTGATCTCGTCTTTTAGTCACCGGGTTTTCTACAAAGAAAAAAACGACGTTATCGCAATGATTGTGAAAACTTCCATAATCTGGCATCCTTCATGCTCCGCCAGATAATCGAAGTCCGCTTTCTTTCCATCAAAGCACAAAGTTCGGGGGGGAATATACCAGTTTTTTTTTTTTCCTGTTGTTTATCAAACGCCTTTATGAGGCGTCGTAACGCCTTGGTGCTAAAAACAAAGTGGCCCTTGGAGCCTACAGTCTCACGGGAGCGCTGAGAATACATCTTCATCAGAGGGGCGTGGACTGGTTTTTGTTGTGCTGGAGCATAATAATTTGTCTAGACTTATTTTTTTAAGATATATCCTTAGGGTTCTGGGTTTGAGCCCAGCGTGTGGCGAAACATAAGCAGCTCTGTTCAGAAGTGCTTTCTGTAAATCGGTCTGCCACTTAGGTTGAAGGGATGGACTTATTTGTATGTGTTCTTTCTTAACCTTCCTCTTGTGTTAGCTTTCTGTTACCATCTCTTATGTTAACGGGTCGGTTTTGACCCATGTCTTAAATCAGCTGTAAAATACACTAAAAACAATTATCTTTCATCCAATTTGTTTCTCATCTCTTGGTTATTTTGTTAGGCTTCCTTATCCATGAAAATATTGGTTTTAATATTTTTGGTGTGGGCCATTAGGCCTTTTTTTTGTCAGAATACCCCTCGATTTCAATTTTAAAAAAATGGTAAAATTAACCTCAAGAGAATCGTATAAATAAATAAAAGGTTGTTGTGTTACCTGACTATAACTGAGGGGTATTAGAACACATCTCTTAAATAAATTTGTTTAATTTATTTTTTCATTTTAATAATTTTAACTATAGTAACATCTATGGTGTTACGGGTCAATTTCGACCCATATATATTTACTTCAAGAAAAAGGCTAAAAGTTTTTTTTTTTTCATCAACAGAACTTTATTACAAACACAAAATGAAAAGTAGAACAAGTCACAACATAAAATATAGATTTGCAAGGTCAAACAAACAACAAGCAAATCAAGTTAAGTTAAGTTAAAGTTAAAGTACCAATGATTGTCACACACACACTCGGTGTGGTGAAATTTGACCTCTGCATTTGACCCATCTCCTTGTTCACCCCTTGGGAGGTGAGGGGAGCAGTGAGCAGCAGCGGTGGCCACGCCCGGGAATAATTTTTGGTGATTTAACCCCCAATTCCAACCCTTGATGCTGAGTGCCAAGCAGGGAGGTAATGGGTCCCATTTTTATAGTCTTTGGTATGACAGACACATCAGATGTGTCTGTGTCTTCTGGATGATACTCCACATTGTCTTTCTCTTAGAAACCTGTTCATCCGTATCACTATGCTGCTCTGTGTCCTCTCCCTCATTTTCACCAAAAATATTATCCAGAACTTCTCTCACTGTAAATCTCTTTTTCATTTTTTCATGCTGCAAATTGGAGTTGTGCACTCTGCAAGTCACCAACTCTATACTGAATTGACCTCACATCTTTGTTTGTTTTTGTACTGGATAACAAGGTAAAATGAGAATCCCCTAAAGCTCACATGATTGGGAGAGGAGCTGGCTGTCAGTGTGTTCAGTTTTGGCTCTAGTTATTGCTTTATAATCTTATTTTTACAACTGGGTCGAAACCGACCCTAACAACATCAAGGTCATAATTTCAACCGGAGCATTTTATAATATACTGAAAAAAAATAAAAAAAAGTTTTATTTTGTTGAAATAGAGGTTCCTGACAAAGTCAAAAAGCCTTGATGCAAAAACATAAATTTATGTGGTTCTTTTATGCATTTAAAAACTAAAACGGGTCGGTGCCGACCCTAACACAAGACGAAGGTTAACCAAGAAGCATATTCAACTGAATATGGGTTGAAAATGATTTGCAAATCATTGTATTCCGTTTATATTTACATCTAACATAATTTCCCAACTCATATGGAAACGGGGTTTGTATATGCATATGTATGGATATGTGCATGTGTGTGGATATATACCGTATTTTTCGGATTATAAGTCGCAGTTTTTTTCATAGTTTAACCGGGGGTGCGACTTATACTCATGAGCGACTTATGTGTGAAATTATTAAAGGGGAACATTTTCACAATTTCAGAAGGGTTAAAACCATTAAAAATCAGTTCCCAGTGGCTTATTTTATTTTTCGAAGTTTTTTTCAAAATTTTACCCATCAGGCAGTATCCCTAAAAAAAGCTTCAAAGTGCCTGATTTTAACCATCGTTATATACACCCGTCCATTTTCCTGTGACGTCACACAGTGATGCCAACACAAACAAACAGCAAGGTATAGCGACATTAGCTCGGATTCAGACTCGGATTTCAGCGGCTTAACACTGTCTGATAAGATAATTACTAACAACTATGAACTAGGTTTACAGCATATGAAATACATTTGGCAGCAACATGCACTTTGAGAGTGCAGACAGCCCATTTCAGGCGCGCTAAGAACATATATTTTTCCACGATTTCAGCACTCAGGTTAACCATACCTGAATAGACACAAAATACTGTATTACACAAGACTACGAATGTACTCGAATGATTGAAAAACATAAATGTTTTTAAGCTAAATTATTGGTTAACACAGTTTATGTATAATAATTTACATAAAACCGCGAGTAATGAATACAGTTTTCATCAATTAATATATTCTGTAGACATACCCTCATCCGCTCTCTTTTCCTGAAAGCTGATCTGTCCAGTTTTGGAGTTGATGTCAGCAGGCCAGGGAAGCTAGGGTCGATATTCGTCTCTTGATCATCTTCGGTGGCATAAGGGACGGTGTGAGCCAAGACATCCAGGGGGTTTAGCTCGCTCGTCTGCGGGAACAAACTGCCGCCATTGCTTGCCGTGCTACCGAGGTCCTTTGTCCCTGAATAGCTCACACACTCCGGCAGATTCAATGGGGGTCTGGCGGCAGATTTCTTTGACTTTATCGTTGGAAATGCATCTGCTTTGAGTGCCGCAGGATATCCACACATTCTTGCCATCTCTGTCGTAGCATAGCTTTCGTCGGTAAAGTGTGCGGAACAAACGACTGACCATTTTCGTCGGCTTTTTCACACCCTCGTATTTTGAACAAATTTCGTCCAATTTCTTGCCACTTTCGCATCTTTGGGCCACTGGTGCAACTTGAATCCGTCCCTGTTCGTGTTGTTACACCCTCCGACAACACACCGACGAAAGTGAGAAAATGGCGGATTGCTTCCCGATGTGACGTCATCGCTCCGAGAGCGAATAATAGAAAGGTGTTTAATTCGCCAAAATTCACCCATTTAGAGTTCGGAAATCGGTTACAAAAATATATGGTCTTTTTTCTGCAACATCAAGGTATATATTGACGCTTACATAGGTCTGGTGATAATGTTCCCCTTTAACACATTACCGTAAAATATCAAATAATATTATTTAGCCCATTCACGTAAGAGACTAGACCAGGGGTCGGCAACCCGCGGCTCTAGAGCCGCATGCGGCTCTTTAGCGCCGCCCTAGTGGCTCTCTGGAGCTTTTTCAAAAATGTATGAAAAATGGAAAAAGCTGAGGGAAAAAAAAAAAATGTTGTTTTAATATGGTTTCTGTAGGAGGACAAACATTACACAAACCTCCCTAATTGTTATAAATCACACTGTTTGTATTAAACGTGCTTCACTGATTCGAGTATTTGGCGAGCGCCGTTTTGTCCTACTAATTTTGGCAGTCCTAGAGCTCACCTTAGTTTGTTTACATGTATATCTTTCTGCGACTTTCTAGGAAGTGTTTTATGTCACTTCTTTTTCTGTCTCATGTTGTCCACCAAACTTTTAACGTTGTGCATGAATCCACAAAGGTGAGTTTTGGAGTTTTGTTGATGTTATTGACTTGTGTGGAGTGCTAATCCGACATATTTGGTCACTGCATGACTGCGAGCTAATCGATGCTAACATGCTATTTAGACTAGCTATATGTACATATTGCTTAGATATGCCTCATTTGTAGCTATATTTGAGGTCATTTAGTTTCCTTTAAGTCATATTAATTCAATTTATATCTCATGACACACTATCTGTATGTAATATGGCTTTTAATTTTTTGCGGCGCCAGACAGATTTGTTTTTGTATTTTTGGTCCAATATGGCTCTTTCAACATTTTGGGTTGCCGACCCCTGGACTAGACGTATAAGATTTCATGGGATTTAGCGATTAGGATTGACAGATTGTTTGGTAAACGTATAGCATGTTCTATATGTTATAGTTATTTGAATGACTCTTACCATAATATGTTACGTTAACATACCAGGCACGTTCTCAGTTGGTTATTTATGCCTCATATAACGTACACTTATTCAGCCTGTTGTTCACTATTCTTTATTTATTTTAAATTGCCTTTCAAATGTCTATTCTTGGTGTTGGCTTTTATCAAATACATTTCCCCCAAAAATGCGACTTATACTCCATTGCGACTTATATATGTTTTTTCCCTTCTTTATTATGCATTTTCGGCAGGTGCGACTTATACTCCGGAGAAACTTATACTCCGAAAAATGCAATAATTTGCGTATTTTGGTTTGTTTCATTGTCCCCATTTTCCTTGCCTTACTTTAACATCCAACCTGGGAAACATCGTTTTAGGATGGAAGAAATGTATTTGTTTTCTTCCTGGACTCAAAAATAACAGAATTGGTATGTAATGCTACAACAATGACGTGGAAATCGAACGTAAAGATGAACAACTCAACTGACTCAATGATCTGCTTAATGATTAAAACAGTACTGTGTAGCTTGTTTATTTTGGCGCAACGATAAACGGTAATAATGATAACCGTGGTAAAACTCTTGACCGTTGGTTAGTATTACTGTTTTAAATTAAAATTGTTGAGAAACCGTGATTGATACCCACACTTTGATAACCTCACAGACGGACCAAATGCTACCGTATTTTTCGGACTATAAGTCGCAGTTTTTTTCATAGTTTGGCCGGGGGTGCGACTTATACTCAGGAGCGACTTATGTGTGAAATTATTAACACATTAGCGTAAAATATCAAATAATATTATTTATCTCATTCACGTAAGAGACTAGACGTATAAGATTTCATGGGATTTAGCGATTAGGAGTGACAGATTGTTTGGTAAACGTATAGCATGCTCTATATGTTATACCGTATTTTTCGGAGTATAAGTCGCTCCGGAGTATAAGTCGCACCGGCCGAAAATGCATAATAAAAAAGGAAAATTTTAACGTAACATATTATGGTAAGAGTCATTCAAATAACTACCGTATTTTTCGGACTATAAGTCAGTTTTTTTTCATAGTTTGGCCGGGGGTGCGACTTATACTCAGGAGCGACTTATGTGTGAAATTATTAACACATTACCGTAAAATATCAAATAATATTATTTAGCTCATTCACGTAAGAAACTAGACGTATAAGATTTCATGGGATTTAGCGATTAGGAGTGACAGATTGTTTGGTAAACGTATAGCATGTTCTATATGTTATAGTTATTTGAATGACTCTTACCATAATATGTTACGTTAACATACCAGGCCCGTTCTCAGTTGGTTATTTATGCCTCATATAACGTTTTATCAAATAAATTTCCCCCAAAAATGCGACTTATACTCAAGTGTGACTTATATATGTTTTTTTCCTTCTTTATTATGCATTTTCGGCAGGTGCGACTTATACTCAGAAAAATGCGGTACATATATATAGATACATATCTTCTTTTTTTAATCTTTTTTTACTATTTATATTACTAAATTATTGTGTATGCACCTTAGGGGATCTGCTCCAATTTCGTTGTTCTTTGAACCTGTTCACTGTAATAATGACAATAAAACTCCTATTCTATTCTAGTAGGTAATTAGGGTTGTCCCCATACCAGAGTACAACACACTAGTTAACAGCATGCAATGCCAGGCTTCCCACTAACTGACAAAGAAACAGATAACATATTTGGGGTCCAGTTCAAAGTGTGACATGATTTATTTAAAAATTTGAAAGTTGACTTTTGTATTTTACATGAGTTATTATTTGTGCAAACATGGTGCAAAGTAATTCATGATTTGTTAAAAAATGTTAGTGGCTAGCTAGTTAAAATGGGATATTGTGATTTCACAAGACTGTCTCAGAAGTGATCATTTGAAAATGTTCAATTTGAAAAATGTGCACTTAGAGAAAATAAGAAAATAAAGTGTTGCATATTGATATTTATCTGTTTCTATACATATTTATTGTGAGAAAGCATTAAGATGATCAGTGTTTCCACAAAGATAAATATCATTCATTATTAATAATAACATAGAGTTAAAGGTAAATTGAGCATTTCTGGCAATTTATTTAAGTGTGTATCAAACTGGTAGCCCTTCGCATTAATCAGTACCCAAGAAGTAGCTCTAGGTTTCAAAAAGGTTGGTGACCCCTGCATTAGACTGAGCGACGTCATTTCCTGTGATGTCACACAAGCAGCAAAAATAATGGACCGGAAAAAACGCCTCAAAGCATGGCTATTCACCTATAGCAGGGGTCGGCAACCCGCGGCTCTAGCGGCTCTTTAGCGCTGCCCTAGTGGCTCTCTGGAGCTTTTTCAGAAATGTATGAAAAATGGAAAAAGATGAGGGGAAAAAAAATCTATTTTTTGTTTTAATATGGTTTCTGTAGGAGGACAAACATGACACAAACCTCCCTAATTGTTATAAAGCACACTGTTTATATTAAACATGCTTCACTGATTCGAGTATTTGGCGAGCGCCGTTTTGTTCTACTAATTTTGGCGGTCCTTGAACTCACCGTAGTTTGTTTACATGTATAACTTTCTCCGACTTTCGAGGACGTGTTTTATGCCACTTCTTTTTCTGCCTCATTTTGTCCACCAAAATTTTAAGGTTGTGCATGAAAGGTGAGTTTTGTTGATGTTATTGACTTGTGTGGAGTGCTAATCAGACATATTTGGTCACTGCATGACTGCAAGCTAATCGATGCTAACATGCTATTTAGGCTAGCTATATGTACATCTTGCATCATAATGCCTCATTTGTAGGCATACTTGCCAACCCTCCCGAATTTTCCGGGAGACTCCCGAAATTCAGCGCCTCTCCCGAAAACCTCCCGGGACAAATATTCTCCCAAAAATCTCCCGATTTTCAGCCGGAGCTGGAAGCCACGCCCCCTCCAGCTCCATGCGGACCTGAGTGAGGACAGCCTTTTTTCCCGACGGGAGGACAACAGGGTGACAAGAACTAAATCATCCAGACTAGAGATAAATTGTATTATTATGTTTATCTTACCTAAAAATACATATATTTATTAATTAAAAAAAAAAAAAACTAAATAAATTTTTACTACATTTTGCTAAAAACATCAAAATTAATTGTATTTTTATTTTTATTTTTTCTGACTCCTTATTACATCCAGCCATAGAATTATACATTAAAATAAACATATTTGAAATAATTAATTTTAAATTATCATAATAATTCATTTAAAATGACCATATTTAATTATTAAAATAATTGCTTGTTTATCAACAACTTTAGCATTTTATTCATTACATTTTGAAGCTCTCAGAAGCCAAGTTATGTTATATTCCTTAAGATTTATTTATGCAAGTTTGAAGTATCAATTATCTAAACACAGTTTTGTTTGCATATTTTCAGGATGTAGATATATATATATATATATATATATATACAGTATATCAATATACTCCTCCCCTCTTAACCACGCCCCGCCCCACTCCCGACCACGCCCCCACCTACCTCCCGAAAACAGAGGTCTCAAGGTTGGCAAGTATGTTTGTAGGTATATTTGAGGTCATTTAGTTTCCTTTAAGTCCTCTTAAGTCAATTTATATCTCATGACACACTATCTGTATGTAATATGGCTTTTAATTTTTTGCGGCTCCAGACAGATTTTTTTTTTTGTATTTTTGGTCCAATATGGCTCTTTCAACATTTTGGGTTGCCGACCCCTGACCTATAGTGATCACAGAGACAGGTTGTTTTTGTGTTACTGTATATATTTGTTTTTCTGGAAAAATCCCACTTAATATACTTTGGGGTAACAACAGTCAATATTTTTTTTTTATTTTTTTTTTTAGGGGAATTTTATTTTTTTATTTTTTCTTATAAAATAAAAGTGAGCTTTTGTTAAACCAAATATTGTGTTTTTTTTCCAACATTTTTTCCAACAAACTATCTGGATTCGATTAGAGAACCGATAAGGAACCGGTTCGATAAGAGGATTCGATAATGGGCTCGAACTTGATAATTTCTTATCAAACATCATCCCTACTGGTGACCAATCCAAAATGATGCGTGTCTTTTAAAGTTAAAATAAACGGCGGCATTGAAGTCATGTTGTGGGAACGAGGAACAGAAATCTGACTATGGAGTCTTCATTTATTAAGGAAAGTACAAGCATTAGGTTTTGGTATCAGATTGGTATCGGTATCAACAGTGCTTTGTGAACATTGGACACGAATACGTGTTATCGGGGCAAAAAAAAATTGGCGACGAGCTGCAAGTTTGATTCTGGACTACTGCTGAGATGCCTTTGAGCAAGGCACCGAACACCACCTGACTGGTATTTGTGTAGTACGCCTGCATGTGTGTGGTCTGGTTCTGTGTGATGTGCAACACAATATGCTGTATAATGTAGAGTGCATATTGAATGCCCCCTCGGGGGGGTTAGAATCTGTAGTATAAATAAATAAATACAATAAAATGAAAAAAAAAATGCAACATAGGGAAATAAAACACTAACGGATAAAACAAGTGTAGCCTCCTGGGGGATAAAATAAATTGAACCAATTGGTCACAGCGCATCTTGTTATTCGGTTGTTTGGCCAGCAGTTTTAGATATACAATATTGATACATCCTTGTATAAATCCACCTTTCTGTGACATATCAACCAATGCCATTACGAATGGATTTGATTTGGAATTAAATAGATTTTACATACCTCATATACTCAAATAAATGCAAATTTGATAGTAATATTCATGACTTTTTAAAACGCCGCTGTGTACACGGACGTAGGGAGAAGTACGGAGCGCCGATAAACCTTAAAGGCACATAATATCTACGGCTTTTCACACACACAAGTGTGTACATACAGGTCACACTGAGGGTGGCCGTATAAACAACTTTAACACTGTTGCAAATATGCGCCACACTGTGAACCCACACCAAACAAGAATGACAAACACATTTCGGGAGAACACCCGCACCGTAACACAACATAAACACAACAGAACAAATACCCAGAACCCCTTGCAGCACCATCTCTTCCGGGACGCTACAACATACTTGCCAACCTTGAGACCTCCGATTTCGGGAGGTGGGGGCGTAGTCGGGGGTGGGGTGGGGCGTGGTTAAGAGGGGAGGAGTATATTGACAGCTAGAATTCACCAAGTCAAGTATTTCATACATATATATATATATATCCTGAAAATATGCAAACAAAACTGTGTTTAGATAATTGATACTTCAACCTTGCATAAATAAATATTAAGGAATATAACATAACTTGGCTTCTGAGAGTTTCAAAATGTAATGAATAAAATGCTAAAGTTGTTGATAAACAAGCAATTTTTTAAATAATTAAATATGGTCATTTTAAATGAATTATTATGATAATTTAAAATGAATTATTTCAAATATGTTTATTTTAATGTATAATTCTATGGCTGGGTGTAATAAGGAGTCAGAAAAAATGAAAATACTTTTAATTTTTAGCAAAATAAAGTAAAAATGTATTTAGTTTATTTTTTTTTAAATTAATAAATATATTTATTTTTAGGTAAGATAAACATAATAATACAATTTATCTCTAGTCTGGATGATTTAGTTCTTGTCACCCTGTTGTCCTCCCGTCAATCGGGAGATTTTCGGGAGAATATTTGTTTTCGGGAGAGGCGCTGAATTTCGGGAGTCTCCCGGAAAATTCGGGAGGGTTGGCAAGTATGGTTATAGTAGACCAGGGGTGGGCAATACATTTTTACCGGGGGGCCGCATAAGCAACCCGAGCACTGCTGGAGGGCCACATTGACAATAATTCAATACAATTTTGCTCAATATTATTTTTGATGTACCGTAAGATAAATAATAATAATAATTATTATTAATAATAATAATAATAATTTAATTTAACCTAACTTAACTTTATACAAAAGCCGATTGCTTTTGATGGTTTTATTTTTAACACTTCCTGATGTATAATACAATGCAAAAATGTCAATTTCTGCACAGGGTTAATTTATGTCACTTTATCCTGCATACTCTTTAAAAGTCCAACAATTTTCCCCGTCCAATTTGGACGACCATCTGTTGTCACACCTGCCAGCTCGTCCCATTTCAGTCCTAATATGTCCAAACACGCATGTGAACAAGTCATTACCTGTGGTTGTCCCTTTAATTGACTGCATGGCTGCCAGCTCCTCCGTGATTTGAAAGTCTGCAGTTATCCCACGTAAGAAGATGAGCAGCTGGGCTACAAATTAATTTAATAGGTTGGTTGTCATTAACCTCCCTGCTTAGGCTGCTGCCCCCGCGACCCGATCTCGGATGAACGTAAGATGGTTGTCATTAACGGTGGAAAGGTTATGAGGAAATTTAATCTTGATCCCATTGTTTAACTAAATAAAAACCTGCCATTTACATTTGGCTTTGTGTTTGTCACTAGCATAAAAAAACCACTTCCCAAATGTACGGGAACAACATAAGGGGGGCGGTGACCTTGTCTCATACAGCTTATGCTTTTATATATTTTTTCCTCAAAGACTCCCACGTCACCTCAAGTGACATATTTGAATTCAAGTAGGAGGTATTCTTTCAAAGTCAAGATAATTGATTTACTGCTTGAATAGAGCTTTTGCTTCCACTGCTCCTCTCCAGGGAGGTTCAGGGTAGGGAGCTGAGGCAGAGACTTCTCATGATGGAAATAAAAAGAAACAAATATCAAATAGACATTAATATTCATCCATTAAACTGTGTAATACTGAAAATAGGGCTGTGAATCTTTGGGTGTCCCACGATTCGATTCAATATCTATTCTTGGGGTCACGATTCGATTCAAAATCGATTTTTTTTCCCCCCCGATTCAACGCGATTTTCGATTCAAAAACAATATTTTTCCGATTCAAAACAATTCTCTATTCATTCAATACATAGGATTTCAGCAGGATCTACCCCATGCAAGCAGAGTAGTAGATTTTTGTAAAAAGCTTTTATAATTGTAAAGGACAATGTTTTATCAACTGATTGCAATAATGTAAATTTGTTTTAACTATTAAATGAACCAAAAATATGACTTATTTTATCTTTGTGAAAATATTGGACACAGTGTGTTGTCAAGCTTATGAGATGCGATGCAAGTGTAAGCCACTGTGACACTATTGTTCTTTTTTTCATTTTTTATGTTTTTATGTTGAAATTGTAACTAATATTGATACTGTTGTTGATAATATTAATTTTTGTTTCACTACTTTTGGCTTGTTCTGTGTCGTGTTTGTGTCTCCTCTCAATTGCTCTGTTTATTGCAGTTCTGAGTGTTGCTGGGTCGGGTTTGGTTTTTTGGAATTGGATTGCATTGTTATGGCATTGCTGTGTATTGTTTTGTTGGATTGATTAATATAAAAAAATAAAATCAAATAAATAAAATCAAATTGATTTTTGAAAAATGAGAATCGATACTGACTCGTACAACGTGAGAATGCCGATTTGAATTCAAATCGATTTTTTTCCCAAACCCCTAACTGAAAATGTTTTTTTTTGTTTGTCCAATTACAATGATTTTTCTACATTTATTTGAGTAAAAATAACAAGCGTACAGGCTGGTCTGCTTGTTGCAATGTCGCCAAAATAAATGTTATTTAATAGATATAGTATTTTCCGGGATATAAGCCGCACCAACTAAATCTTAGAAGAAAATAAAATTTTTCCATGTATTAGCCGCAGATATGTACGTTGTGAAATGTGTTATTTACATAGAAAGATTTTGTAAATGTTTATTTACATACCTTAATTCAGTGGTCCCCAACCACCGGGCCGCGGCCCGGTACCGGTCCGCGAACCGATCGGTACCGGGCTGCACAAGAAATTCAAAAAATAAATAAATAAATCAAAATGTTTTATTTATTTTTTATTTTTTATTAAATCAACATTAAAAAACACAATATATACAATATATATCAATATAGATCAATACAGTCTGCAGGGATACAGTCCGTAAGCACACATGATTGTATTTCTTTTGACAAAAAAAAAAAAATACAATATATATATATCAATATAGATCAATACAGTCTGCAGGGATACAGTCCGTAAGCACACATGATTGTATTTCTTTATGACAAAAAAAAAAAAAAATACCATAACTCCGTTTCACCAATCAAACAGAGCCAGGCGGTCACATGATTAACCGCACATAAAGTTTCAGCGGTAAACAACAAGCTTAAATTTACATGAACTCAACATTCAATTTGAGGAAGCACATGGCGGTAAGTAACCTTAGTAGATATTTTGGCTGTCACCGTAGGTTGATGTTAGTTTTCCTGCTATAAATCACTGTCAAATGTACATCGTGTGGGGACATTTATATAGACACACACACACACACACACACACACACACACACACACACACACACACACACACACACACACACGCATACATAGAAACACTAATCA
>NC_084569.2:32837458-32847458 GCF_033978685.3 Nerophis lumbriciformis | reverse complement strand
ATCACACAAAAAAAAAAAAAAAAAGACATCATACATGACTAACACACATTTACAGGCTTGTCAGACAGGTCGGCCGGGCCTGCTGTTAAGGGCGGCTATAGCTGCAGGGATCAAATTTGATTGTTCTGTACCTGCGCCCTGATGGTAGTGGGATGATGTATTGGTGTAGTGGGTGAGTGATATCCTGAACTATTTTTTTTTTTATTTGCCAGTCGGGTGATGGACCTGTGGTTTATGTCTGAAATGTTGGGTGTGGGTAGGCCGATGATTTTAGCTGCTATGTTTGTAATGCGTGTGAGTTTGGTCCGGTTGGTTACAGAAAGCATGGTGAAAAAACATGTGGAACAGTACAGAAGGATGGGTTGAACAATGCTTTGGTAAAGTAATAACAGGAGATGAGGTGCAACGTATAGTCCTTTAAGTTTCCGGATGGCTGACAGTCTTTGTTGACTTCTTTTTTGAATGTCCGTGGTGTTTTGATCAAAGGTGAGTTTATTGTCCAAGGTTATGCCCAGGTATTTATTTTGTAGCGTTCCGGAAGAGTTAGTACTGCAAAGGGTTCTGGGTATTTGTTCTGTTGTGTTTATGTTGTGTTATGGTGCGGATGTTCTCCCAAAATGTGTTAGTCATTCTTATTTGGTGTGGATTCACAGTGTGGCGTATATTTCTAACAAAGTTAAAGTTGTTTATACGGGCACCCTCAGTGTAACCTGTATCGCTGTTGATTAAGTGTGCATTGCATTCACGTGTGTGTGCGTACAGAAGCCGCACATGTCTTGTGCCTGGGCCGGCACATTGTCAGAATGGGTGAAAAGCGGACGTTAAAGGCAATGCCTTTAAGGCACGCCCCCAAGACTGTGGTCCGGGTGGACTACGAGATATAATGACTGATGAACACCTTCGTTGGATAATGAAGGTTGCCTCAGCTCAAAGCCTGATGTTCCCCGACATTAATGAACTAGCATCCAGGAAAAGATGGCAGGTATCTGGCTTGGGCACATCAGATTAGATCAGTGTGTTGCAAACTGAGCAGTTTAAAGTCCTGAATGCTTGGTTTATTCATTGTTATTTTATCTTCAAATTTATTAGCCTGTGGAAAAAGTTAATGTTGATATTCACCTCAGAAGGCTGCAAATAGAAAAGAGGCATTCCATTTGCCATTGATATTTTTAATTATTATCATTATTATTATTTGAAACTGGATTTTGCATGTCACTATAAAGTTATATAAGCCTTGCTTGTTCAATATTCAATGCAAAACTTGTTTGGGTCCCTATTAGAAGGTTAATTTGTTCAACCTTGGCCCGCGGCTTTGTTCAGTTTTAAATTTTGAAAAATCCCTAAATTCCTTGCAATAGCTGGTTGAGAAAGGTTTTTCTTAAACTGTTCAACATTTTGCTCAAGCATTTGTTGACAAAGTGGTGACCCTCACCCCATCCTTGTTTGTGAAAGACTGAGCATTTCATGGAATCTACTTTTATACCCAATCATGGCACCCACCTGTTCCCAATTTGCCTGCACACCTGTGGGATGTTCCAAATAAGTGTTTGATGAGCATTCCTCAACTTTATCAGTATGTATTGCCACCTTTCCCAACTCCTTTGTCACGTGATGCTGGCATCAAATTCTAAAGTTAATGATTATTTGCACAAAAAAAAAAAAAGTTTGTCAGTTTGAACATCAAATATGTTGTCTTTGTAGCATATTCAACTGAATATGGGTTGAAAATGATTTGCAAATCATTGTATTCCGTTTATATTTACATCCGACACAATTTCCCAACTCATATGGAAACGGGGTTTGTACATTCTGGCTGTTTTTAAGGCGGTCTGTCATAACGTGAGGTTTTGTATTAGTGTTCCTAAAAATTAGATATACCGGCCCCCAGACACATCTTTTTCTCCAAATTTGGCCCCCGAGTCAAAATAATTGCCCAGGCCTGATTTAGTGTAAGGCAAGAAGAAATTGATTGGAAGTCTTGACAATGAGAGATGTTGCAAGTAGGACAAGAAGACAAATATGGATGTGCCCCGCCCAACAACAACACTATTGTCCAAGCCTCACCTTAAACACCCTCTGTCCTTCCACCACCCTCTACCTTCCACATGTAATACCCTCCCATCATTGACAGTCTCCTCACATCACAGCGCCATAACCTATTCCCGGGCTTCCAGTTGCCACGGCAACACACGGTCTCCCCGCCCTCGCCACCTGCCGCGTACTTATGCCGCGATGTATAGGGCGCCGCGTGGGCCAATGGAATTCCTGTTTCCGGACAGGAGAAGGCGGTGGAGTCTCACTCACCGCTCCAATTGTGTTTTGAACTCAATTTCACAGTGGAGGGTGTGCACTGCACTCCAGTAAGTGACCCGCTTGTTCCGCACACATTGCCTTTTTGCATGTGTGTGCTCAAGTGTGTACATGTGCATGTAACTGGACTATTAGATGAGTCATCCACTCTCTGTCTGGGGATTGATGCTGCAACCAAGCTGTGTCCATTCGGCCATCACTGTCACTGTTTGCACTCCTCGCTTAAAAAAAGTATTAGAATAGACGTTGCGCAGGGAAAGGTAACGCTGAAACAACGACACGCTTCCTCTAAAAGCGGAACAGAGGACACGGCGTCTTGTGGCGTTTCTACTGAGGATGTGGTTTGTTGTTGCAGGGCGAGTTTATTTCCGGAGCGCCGTTCGTACGCAGGGCGATTGAAAGTGCTGTAAAGATGCATACAATTACAATAATCATCATAAATCAGAAATAAAAAAATAATAATAATCATGAACGACTTGACAGAAAAGAGTCTACAGTAGAAAGAGTACCGTATTTTCCGCACTATAAGGCGCACCTAAAAACCACAAATTTTCTCAAAAGCTGACAGTGCGCCTTAAAACCCGGTGCACTTTATATATGGATAAATATTAAGATTCATTTTCACAAAGTTTCGGTCTCGCAACTTCGGTAAACAGCCGCCATCTTTTTTCCCCGTAGAAGAAGCGCGCGGTGCATGCTGGGATATGTGACGTTTCATTTCCATTTGTGTGTTTATGTAAAGACCCCAAAATGGCTCCTATTAAGTGTGTTGTCTGTCTAATTATAAATAATGCAGACGAGGCGTGTTAACTGAGTTCTCAACGTTTACTCACAGCGTGCTCATAACCACATTCTAACTGCCAGCATACAACAACGCTTCTCAGGGCTACCGCGCATGCTCGTCACTATCGTTGCATGCTGGGTAGTGTAGTTGTTATATTTGCTAGCTCATAACATCACATTAAGAGACACGCTTACGCGCTTAATTCAATACTCGCCGTCATTCCGGGTGGATTGACAAAAGACCTCCAGCCGCTAGATATTGGTGTCAACAGGGCATTCGAAGCTAGACTGCTAACTGCGTGGGAACAGTGGATGACAGAAGGCGAACACACGTGACGTTCACCAAGACAGGGAGACAGCGCCAGACGACATTTTGGATTCCACATTCGCCCAACTTTTCAATTCGGACAACGAAGGAGAATAATTCGAGGGATTTATGAATGAAGAATAACTTCAGAAAGTGAGCGTTATGTTTATTTTGTGTGTTGTGACATTAACGTTCGAGCAACATTATGTTGCTATTGCTCTGCACTATTTTGAATTTTACTATGTTTGTGATTGCACATTTGCGTACATTTTGGGAGTGAACAGAGTTGTTAGAACGCTGGTTTTTAATATATTATTAAAGTTTGACTGACCTATCTGACTGTTTTTTTTGACATTCCTTTAGCGCAGTTAGATGCGGCTTACAACACCGGGCGGCTTATAGGTGGACAAAGTTTTGAAATATGCCGTTCATTGAAGGCGCGGCTTTTAACCCAGGGCGCCTTATGGTGCGGAAAATACGGTAAATTCCGGACTGTGACGCTAATTTTTCCCTATGCGTTGTACTCTGCGGCTTAAAAAAACGGTGCGGTTAATCCATGGATTTTTCAACGCCGACGGCCGGCGATGAAGTAAATACTTAAAAAAACCCAAAAAAAACAAACAAGCAAACACATTGAATAGGTGTGTTATTGTTTGTGCTATGGCACCATCTTTTGGACGGGTTCGTTCACCGCAGTGGCTGCATTGCCCTTCTGTTAAAGGGGAACATTATCACAATTTCAGAATGGTTAAAACCATTAAAAATCAGTTCCCGGTGGCTTATTTTGTTTTTCGAAGTTTTTTTCAAAATTTTACCCATCACGCAATATCCCTAAAAAAAAGCTTCAAAGTGCCTGATTTTTACCATCGTTATAAACACCCGTCCATTTTCCTGTGACGTCACATAGTGAAGCCAACACAAACAAACATGGCGGATAGAACAGCAAGCTATAGCGACATTAGCTCGGATTCAGACTCGGATTTCAGCGGCTTAAGCGATTCAACAGATTACGCATGTATTGAAACGGATGGTTGTAGTGTGGAGGCAGGTAGCGAAAACGAAATTGAAGAAGAAACTGAAGCTATTGAGCCATATCGGTTTGAACCGTATGCAAGCGAAACCGACGAAAACGACACGGGAGAAAGTGAGGACGAATTCGGCGATCACCTTCTAACCAACGATTGGTATGTGTTTGTTTGGCATTAAAGGAAACTAACAACTATGAACTAGGTTTAGAGCATATGAAATACATTTGGCAACAACATGCACTTTGAGAGTGCAGACAGCCCAATTTTCATCAATTAATATATTCTGTAGACATACCCTCATCTGCGCTCTTTTCCTGAAAGCTGATCTGTCCAGTTTTGGAGTTGATGTCAGCAGGCCAGGGAAGCTAGGGTCGATACGGGGTATAGCTCGCTCGTCTGCGGGAACAAACTGCCGCCATTGCTTGCCGTGCTAGCGAGGTCCTTTGTCCCTGAATTGCTCACACACTCCGGCAGATTCAATGGGGGTCTGGCGGCAGATTTCTTTGACTTTATGGTTGGAAATGCATCTGCTTTGAGTGTCGCAGGATATCCACACATTATTGCCATCTCTGTCGTAGCATAGCTTTCGTCGGTAAAGTGTGCGGAACAAACGTCCAATTTCTTGCCACTTTCGCATCTTTGGGCCACTGGTGCAACTTGAATCCGTCCCTGTTCGTGTTGTTAAACCCTCCAACAACACACCGACGAGGAATGATGTCTCCAAGGTATGGAAAACCAGTCGAAAAAACGGAAAATAACAGAGCTGATTTGACTCGGTGTTTGAGAAAATGGCGGATTGCTTCCCGATGTGACGTCACAACGTCTATCTTTTACCTACAAATGTATCATAAGTGGGCCCCGCATCATTTAGGTTTGGACACCCCTGCACAAGACTATGACAAGACTTGTACACGAGGAGAGCTGTTTTAAGGTCTATTCTCTTGAGCAACGGGGAAGCTAAGCACCAGACTAATATGGTCATATTTCCCGGTTCTAGTCAGGACTCAAGCAGCAGCATTTTGGATGTGCTGCAGATGCTTTACAGCTCGTTTAGAGCAGTGGTCCCCAACCTTTTTGTAACTGCGGACCGGTCAACACTTGAAAATTTGTCCCACGGACCGGGGGAGTGAAAAAATAAAAATAAAAAAAATAAAATAATAATAATAATTAAAAAAAAATAAAAATAAAAAATATATATATATATATATATATTTTCATTCCCCCCACTCCCCATATATATATATTTTTAATTAAATCAACATAAAAAACACAAGATACACTTACAATTAGTGCACCAACCCAAAAAACCTCCCTCCCCCATTTACACTCATTCACACAAAAGGGTTGTTTCTTTCTGTTATTAATATTTCTGGTTCCTACATTATATATCAATATATATCAATACAGTCTGCAGGGATACAGTCCGTAAGCACACATGACTGTATTTTTTTAATGGCAAAAAAAATAAATAAAAATAAAAAAATAAAATAAAAATAAAAATAAATATATATATATATATATATATATATAATATATATATATATATATATATATATATATATATATATATATATATATATATATATATATATATATATATCCTACATTATATATCAATATATATACATATATATATATATATGTATATATATATATATATATATATGTATATATATATATATATATATATATATATATATATATTTTTTTTTTTTAATGGCAAAAAAAAAAAAAATTATATATATATATATGTATATATATATATATATATTTTTTTGCCATGAAAAAATACAGTCATGCGTGCTTACGGACTGTATCCCTGCAGACTGTATTGATATATATTGTAAGTGTATCTTGTGTTTTTTATGTTGATTTAATTAAAAAAATATATATATATTTTTTTTAATTTTTTTTCTCATTAAAAAATACAATAATGCGTGCTTACGGACTGTATCCCTGCAGACTGTATTGATCTATATTGATATATAATGTAGGAACCAGAAATAATAATAACAGAAAGAAACAACCCTTTGTGCGAATGAGTGTGAATGGGGGAGGGAGTTTTTTGGGGGGTTGGTGCACTAATTGTAAGTGGTTTTTTTGTGTTTTTTATGTTGATTCAATTAAAAAAAATGGTTGGGGATTAGAGAGTCCAGTGAGAAGGCCATTACAGTAATCTGGCCTGCTAAAGACAGAAACATGGGTTAGTCTTTATTGTTCCGGTTTTCAAGAATATTCCTTAGATTTTGGCAATATTTTTTAAGGTGGTGCATTATTTCCCAGAAGATGCTTAACTTGAAAGAGTTTCAGCAAGCGGGTCTCAGGGTGACTGATACCACTTTCTCTTCGCTTCTGTGGGCCACATATATTGATTTCAGTTTTGTCCGTGTTCAGCTGAAGAACATTGTTTTGCATCCACACACTGATCTGTTCGATCCAGTGACAAAGTGAATGTACAGTCCTCGTCACTCGTGGGACAATGGGCCCGATACGGCCAATCATTGCACGATAGAAACACCTGTCCGGCTGACTGCCAATCAGCCCGTGGTTCTGGAGCCCACACAAACAATCCCATGCTTTGGTGACTCTGTCAATGTGCTTTTTTTTTTTTACATTGAGTACAACTGCAAAACAAGCCAAAGATTTACACTCAAGTTGCGAGTGACAGCAATTTGATAAAGAAGGTGAGAAACTATTGAACTATTGCATTCAAGAAACAACTCACAGCAAGGTACAAAGAATCAAAATGATCGCGGTAATGTTGAATGTGCTCAAAAATTACTTACACTAAAATTAGAGATATTATATCGATATATATTAATATATATTATCGGCCGATAAATGCGTTAAAATGTAATATCGGAAATTATCGGTATCGTTTTTTTTATTATCGGTATCGTTTTTTTAATTATTATTTATTTATTTATTTATTTTTTTTTTATTAAATCAACATAAAAAACACAAGATATACTTACAATTAGTGCACCAACCCAAAAATCCACTAATAGTACTAACCTTTAACAGTTAATTTTACTCATTTGCATTAATTACTAGTTTCTATGTAACTGTTTTTATATTGTTTTACTTTCTTTTTTAATTCAAGAATTTTTTTTTAATTTATTTAATTTATTATTATTTTTTTTAAAGTACCTTATCTTCACCATACCTGGTTGTCCAAATTAGGCATAATAATGTGTTAATTCCACGACTGTATATATCGGTTAATATCGGTATCGGTAATTAAAGAGTTGGACAATATCGGAATATCGGATATCGGCAAAAAGCCATTATCGGACATCCCTACTTTGCTCTGATTACTGTTTTGCACACTCTTGGCATTCTCTCGATGAGCTTATAGGTAGCAGTATAGGTGGCAGCATTGCTTTGTAAAAGTCGGAATGTGTCGGGTGAGACGAGGATGGTTTGTTGTGATCCCAATATGCAGACCACAGAGGGAAAGGGAAAGGAACTGGCTACAAAGTAAACAGAGACGGAATGCTGGACGACAGCAAAAACTTACGGCCTCCACAAAGTACATCCGTACGTGACATGACAATCAACAATGTCCTCACAAATTAATTTTTTTTTAAAAGTACCTTATCTTCACCATACCTGGTTGTCCAAATTAGGCATAATAATGTGTTAATTCCACGACTGCATATATCGGTTGATATCGGTATCGGTAATTAAAGAATTGGACAATATCGGATATCGGCAAAAAGCCATTATCGGACATCCCTACTTTGCTCTGATTACTGTTTTGCACACTCTTGGCATTCTCTCGATGAGCTTATAGGTAGCAGTATAGGTGGCAGCATTGCTTTGTAAAAGTCGGAATGTGTCGGGTGAGACGAGGATGGTTTGTTGTGATCCCAATATGCAGACCACAGAGGGAAAGGGAAAGGAACTGGCTACAAAGTAAACAGAGACGGAATGCTGGACGACAGCAAAAACTTACGGCGTCCACAAAGTACATCCGTACGTGACATGACCATCAACAATGTCCTCACAAATTAAATTTTTTTTAAAGTACCTTATCTTAACCATACCTGGTTGTCCAAATTAGGCGTAATAATGTGTTAATTCCACGACTGCATATATCGGTATCGGTAATTAAAGAGTTGGACAATATCGGATATCGGCAAAAAGCCATTATCGGACATCCCTAACTAAAATCTTTTGAACAAGTTATTTTTTTAGATATTTAAAATAAATAGACTCTATCAGAAAACCCACTATTCCGCATATTTTGTGTTTCTTATGCTTCACTGATGTCATGATCCATGGTCCGGATCATGTTTTTGTTATGTTCTGTTAGTTTAAGACTCCACTCGTTCCTTTTTTGTGTGCACCCTTGTTTGTTTTAGTTACCATGGCGACTTATGATTTTCACCTGCCTCTGGTGTTGGGGACGCGCACCTGTTTCCAATCTAGAGACATTATTCAAGCCTGCCTTTGCCAGTCAGTCGTCCTGGCGTCATTGTTTGTCTCATGCCTGGACCACGTAAGTCGTGTTTATTTCATGCCATAGTTTCATAAGTTCTAAGTCTATGCTATGTATTTACTTTAACTCCCAAGTGCGATCAGTCCGTTGTGCTTTCGCCTGGTTTTCCGTTTTTGTACCTTTTTGAGTTTTGAGAATTCAATTGTGTTTTTACCTGCACGCCTTGTCCGGGGGGGTGTATATTGTAGCGTCCTGGAAGAGTTAGTGCTGCAAGGGGTTCTGGGTGTTTGTTCTGTTGTGTTTATGTTGTGTTACGGTGCGGATGTTCTCCTGAAATGTGTTTGTCATTCTTGTTTGGTGTGGGTTCATATTTTTAACAGTGTTAAAGTTGTTTATACGGCCACCCTCAGTGTGACCTGTATGGCTATGGATCAAGTATGCCTTGCATTCACTTATGTGTGTGTAAAAGCCGCTTATATTATTTGACTGGGCCGGCACGCTGTTTGTATGGAGGATAAGCGGACGTGACGACAGGTTGTAAAGGACGCTAGAGGCGGTGCCTTTAAGGCACCACCCCAATACTGTTGTCCGGGTAGAAATTGGGAGAAATTCGGGAGAATGGTTGCCCCGGGAGATTTTCGGGAGGGGCACTGAAATTCGGGAGTCTCCCGGGAAAATCGGGAGGGTTGGCAAGTATGCTAATAAGGGCGACAGATGATTAAATAACAAGCCCCAGCTGGGTAATCTACTCACCTGCCGCTGTCTTCGAGGCCGGTCCTCACACACCCCGCTACGCGGCAGGCCCGCAGACCACACCCCCCTCCACAGCGCCGAAAAATACGGTGCACGTATTTTGCATTGTTTTCTGCGTGTAAACTCTACATATTTTCTTTATTTTTTATATTTATTTTCCTTACATTTTCTTTCTTCACCTACTTCGTTGTGACACAATGAGGTGTCAGGGTGCCCCGTGACTCTCAGTATTAGCTTCTTTAGAAATTTTCCAACGGTACATACATCTCCAGCTTAGTTGGCAGCAGTGTTGAAATGAATTAGCAGCACATTCACATTGCCGTTGGCTATACTGTGAAGACAGGAGGTAGAGATGATATATGTATATATATATAT
>NC_084569.2:32819958-32829958 GCF_033978685.3 Nerophis lumbriciformis | reverse complement strand
CTCCAACTACTAGCTAGCTTGAGCTGCTAACAATGTTGTTCGCGAAATGAATGCATCTGGGAAAGAGGTAACAGAAATGCTTAAAAAAAATACCAAAATACTAAAATAAGTAGATTACTATACTATACTTAAGCCGCACCCCCTAAATTTTAGAATAAAAAAAAATAGTTTTCCATATACAAGCCGCACCGGACTATTAGTCACAGATATTTACGTTGCGAAATGACTCATTTACACAGTAAGATTTTGTAAATGTTTATTTTCATACCTTAATTGTTTCCAAACAGTGTCTGTAACACGGCAGTAAAACGGCTGCTCGAACAAAACAGAAGTCAACGTCATGGACCCTCAATTGCGGAAAATAAACTACATTTCACACAAAAATGCGACACATTGAGTAAGAATGCACCAGATAGAAGAAACTACAGAAGAATAAGTGTTTAGTTCACTTGTAGATTCAACCACGTTACAGCGAAAAGTTAGCAAATATTACCAGGAAAATAAGTCGATTACTATACTATACTTAAGCCGCACCCCCTAAATTTTAGAATAAAAAAAAATAGTTTTCCATATACTAGCCGCACCGGACTATTAGCCACAGATATTTACGTTGCGAAATGACTTATTTACATAGTAAGATTTTGTAAATGTTTATTTTCATACCTTAAATGTTTCCAAACAGTGTCTGTAACACGGCAGTAAAACGGCTGTTCGAACAAAACAGAAGTCATGTATTTTCTACTGCTTGTCCCTTTTGGGGGGTCATATATATACATATATATGTCTATATATATATATATATGTATCAACATTTTTTTCATTTGAGCCAATTGTAGTTTTTGCTTATGTTTTGTTATTTTGCTTTATTAAAGTCTGACTTGCTCAAAATAATGTAAGTAATAAGAGGAAATAAGGAATGCATTTTAATACTTTATTGGTGTAGTTACACTGCCATCCTGTGTTTTTGTTCGATTATAATTGTGTTTAAAGATGGAGTCATTCAATGGTCTTGGAAACTTTAAGTATCGGTATCAGCGGTGGTATGGCCAGTACTGCTCCTGTAACTACTTGGTATTGGATCGATACCCACATTTGTGGTATTGTGTAAAAAAAAAACTAATGTAAAGTATCCAAACAACAAAATAATGAGTGCTTTTTTACATTTGCACAGAAGTTCAGTTAGAACCATGTGACAACAGAAAGTAACTGGATATTAACAGTATGACATAAATAATACAACTAGTAATGATGCGATACGTCAGTAGCTAAATTAAGAGCCTATATTACCCATTCTGAAATGCTTCTATTGTGATATTCAGTCGGGAACTGATTCATTTGACCCCAGTGGGTTAATTATTTTGCAATTGAATCCTGCTGAAAATGATGGAAAGCGCCACTCTCCATAGCAACTGACTCTGTGGTCGGAGTTGGAATTGCCACAAAACACATTTTAAGATATTCAACACTCTACTGGCGGCTAAAGTGGATAATGCACCTCCCCCAGTTTGTCACGTTTCATGTGTCAGGTAAAACCGCGACAAATGGAGCCAAATGAATCCCTTTCCCGCTGTATATTGTATAACAAGTGGCTGTAATTTATATCGCAGTATAGATTTTAGGCTTGAGAACATTAATATTTTTTCAGCTACAAATTACGAAAGACACACATGACGAGACGTTTCTACTTCAACTTTGGCTATTTTGCTACAAACTCAAAAAGCACAGCGCCCAAGTGCTGAGCGTATACTTGTAGGCTACGCAGTGTGCACATGACTGAAACCATGTCATCGCGTGCAAAGTAATTTCAGTCCCCATCTTACCGGTAAGTGTCTTGAAAAGCAATTAATGCACAGATAATAGGTGTAAATATTGAAGCCAATTACAGTGAGGCGAGTCAGGACTGGAAGGAACACAAAGCGTTTAATAGAGATTGGAAAGTGGCACTAAACAAACAAAGCCTAAATGGAGGGATGGCAGAGTAGACAGAATTCAATGAGATGTGTCATGAGTACATTGTGTTCACATGCATCACACACACCCGCCGGTATTAACGCGTGCAATTCTTCAAAGGCTTAAATTGAGGTTGTCAAATATGCACTGGAGAAGAAGAAGCTTGAAATGGTACTCAGCGAAGACAGGAAGTGGTTACCATTGGTTCTGTGACGGAGCTTTTAACTCAAAATATTTGTTTCTCCAATCAACATTGCCCATTAAAATGTCCAATCGTTTTGAAAATTAACAACTTTTAGATAAGGAATATTGTATGAAAACAATTGAACAAAATGTACTACGTGTGCTATGTTTTATGAAGTAACGTAATAGTAATAATAATTACAACCACAAACCTTTTGACTCGGGAGTTAAAAAGATTTGGCTGGGGGCCACACTATCTCTTTGTATATACATATGTATATATATATATATATACACATACACAATATATATATATATATATATATATATATATGCACTTTTTATATATATATATATATATATATATATATATGCACTTTATATATATATATATATATATATATTATATATATATTATATATATGTATAATGTGTTATATATAATATATATATATATATATATATGCACTTTATATATATATATATATATATATATATATATATATATATATATATATATATATATATATATATATATATATATATATATATATGTATATATTATATATATGTATAATGTGTTATATATAATATATATATATATGTACTATATATATATTATGTATATATAATATATATCAGTGACGTGCAGTCACTAGAGGCAGGTGAGGCGGGGCCTCACCTGCCATCATGGAAAGAAAAAATTTTTTAAAAGAAAAAAATATATATTAAATTGTTAAATGTATCCAGTGATTATACTATAAAGTTATTTTCAATTTAACTTCACCAGTTTTAGATTATTTTTATTCAAAATCGCTGAATTTTCACATTTGCCGTTCAAATACTGAGAAGAGACGGTGCGGTGAACAGCAGCCAGTCGAGGCACGTCACTCAGTGCCTCAACATGGACGGACTCGGCTAACTGTTGGCCTGCTGTGCAGTGAGACCGTATTGCTATATGAACTATATTATACATTTCCATAGTTTAGTTAGCTGAGGTATATAATGTACAGTGTATTTTGTCAACAACTGTATGTGTGTAACGTATTTCTTGTGCTGAGCGATCATAAAACGGCTGCAAAAGACGCACTGGCTGAGGCTCGCCTCCTGCACCCCCGCCGTAGAATGCACGGCAACCCCTGACGGGAGTGTCATATCAACTAAAGCCCACACTTAAACTTTCCACGTGCAAGATTGAATCTATTTAAAAAAGCTATTTCATAAGAAGCCAAAAAGTGCAAAAACAATAATGTTCGTGTTGGAGGAGTTGTGAATGACTGCAGGGCCACAACATTAGGTACGCCTGCAGACTGCAGGTGTACCTAATTCACGACTCCTCCAACACGAACATTATTGTTTTTGCACTTTTTGGCTTCTTATTAAATAACTTTTGTAACCTATTTTTATGGGCTTTCCTCTTTGTGATGTTAAGTTCCTGTTATGCGCTGTTGTACAGTATATGCCTTGAGCTCTTATTTTGAAGGCGCTAAGAGCGGAATTTTGACACGTTGGAGTGGAGCGGAAGTTTTTGAAAGAAGGTAAATAAAGTGGTCCTCGTGTAAACTGGAGCCTCCGTGTTTGTTATTTTGTTGTTTCATACAGTATAGGCGACATTTATAAACCCTCGGTTACACTTTTTTAAATAGATTCAATCTTGCACGTGGAAAGTTTAAGTGAGGGCTTTAGTTGATATAACACTCCCATCAGGGGGTTCATTAATCCAGCACAACAGCGGCGCATTTATAAGTAAAGGTAAGACCATAATAACGTTTTTTTATTAAATGTGCTTTTTTGTGTGCTACAGTTTGTATGTGTAAAGTTAAAGTTAAGTTAAAGTACCAATGATTGTCACACACACACACTAGGTGTAATGAAATTTGTCCTCTGCATTTGACCCATCCCCTTGATCACCCCCTGGGAGGTGAGGGGAGCAGTGGGCAGCAGCGGCGCCGCGCCCGGGAATCATTTTTGGTGATTTAACCCCCAATTCCAACCCTTGATGCTGAGTGCCAAGCAGGGAAGAATGCTGGTATGAGCTTTTAAACATAACCCGTTAACTGCTGCCAATCAAATGGTGAATAAGATACTCTTTAGGGTTCATATGTTTGTAAATATGACTGTGATGAAGTCAGTGCCTCACCAGTCATGAACCTCACCGCACGTCACTGATATATATATATATATATATATATATATATATATATATATATATATATATATATATATAATGTGTTAATTCCACGACTGTATATATTGGTATCGGTTGATATCGGTATCGGTAATTAAGAGTTGGGGAATATCGGATATCGGCAAAAAAGCCATTATCGGACATCTCTAGTTAGAATGCAAAAAAACAACTTTCGTCTTCTTGTCTCTCATAATGTAAACTACAGGCAAAGTTACCAAAACGTGCAGCTCCCCTTTAAATTGAGATACCACTTTACCCTTATTACGCATGTGCGATGCTTATTTATGTTGGTAAAAAAGTGGAAAGGGACGCAATTAGCGAGGCGTCTGTCACAGCCGAGCCTTCTCGTATTTATTTAATCGGCGCCACCTAAAAAAAAACATTTGTTGGTGATATTTAGACAGCTAAAAGCCTTTTTTCCCCTGGCTTTGTTTTGATGAGAAACCCGCCTGTGACCAAACAAAGTTCTATGTAAATCAGCTAATTAGAAGAGCAGAGTGTGGGAATGATCCACGCTGCGTACGGAACTCACAGGGAAGAACCGATAGATGTCCTGCACTTCATCGTGTGTCTTTTTGCATCTGCGTCCAACACCACTCTGCCGTGATCGCACTGTAAAATGCCATCTTTAAAAAAAAAATCCCTGTGACGCTTCACTGCCTACAGGGCCTTGTAATAGGATTGTTACTGTCATCGCCATGGCAACCCTGAATGACCTACTTCCACGGCAGTACTTTACTGTCAGCACAAACTTTGCTGCATGCAAAAAAAAAAAAGAAAAAAAAAAGTGCAGTACAGTAGTAGAAGTCCATTACATCATTTGTGTGGTTTTAGTGGGGAACGTGCAAAGATTGATATGCACCACATCTTGAGAACATTCAGACCTCAGGAGTCACCCACACCCACTCGCATACATCCCCAGGTCATAAATCACACTCCACTCCGTCGTTCAAATGCTGACCTGCGTGCTCGTTACGTTGGGTAAGCAGCTGAAACACTAGGAACAGATAAAAGACAACTTTTTCCCGTTATCTGCGCCGCCGCCGTGATAAAGAATGCAAAGTGGGAGAATAGCTAAACATTACCCACTCTGTACTTAGGAAGGTCAGCACACGTCATATCTGGTACTTATGTGACACAGGGGTGTGGACATTTTCAACCCAGGCCTTTTAACTGTTTTGTCATGATCTGTGGTCTGGATCATGTTTTTTTTTGTTATTTTCTGTTAGTTTAAGACTCCATTAGTTCCTGTTTTTGTACAAACCCCGTTTCCATATGAGTTGGGAAATTGTGTTAGATGTAAATATAAACGGAATGCAATGATTTGCAAGTCCTTTTCAACCCATATTCAGTTGAATGCACTACAAAGACAACATATTTGATGTTCAAACTGACAAACATAATAATTAACTTAGAATTTCATGGCTGCAACACGTGCCAAAGTAGTTGGGAAAGGGCATGTTCACCACTGTGTTACATCACCTTTCCTTTAAACAACACTCATTTGGGAATTGAGGAGACACATTTCTTAAGCTTCTCAGGTGGAATTCTTTCCCATTCTTGCTTGATGTACAGCTTAAGTTGTTCAACAGTCCGGGGGTCTCCGTTGTGCTATTTTAGGCTTCATAATGCGCCACACATTTTCAATGAGAGACAGGTCTGGACTACAGGCAGGCCAGTCTAGTACCCGCACTCTTTTACAATGAAGCCACGTTGATGTAACACGTGGCTTGGCATTTGTCTTGCTGAAATAAGCAGGGGCGTCCATGGTAACGTTGCTTGGATGGCAACATATGTTGCTCCAAAACCTGTATGTACCTTTCAGCATTAATGGCGCCTTCACAGATGTGTAAGTTACCCATGTCTTGGGCACTAATACACCCCCATACCATCACAGATGCTGGCTTTTCAACTTTGCGCCTATAACAATCCGGATGGTTCTTTTCCTCTTTGGTCCGGAGAACACGACGTCCACAGTTTCCAAAAACAATTTGAAATGTGGACTCGTCAGACCACAGAACACTTTTCCACTTTGTATCAGTTCATCTTAGATGAGCTCAGGCCCAGCGAAGCCGACGGCGTTTCTGGGTGTTGTTGATAAACGGTTTTCGCCTTGCATAGGAGAGTTTTAACTTGCACTTACAGATGTAGCGACCAATTGTAGTTACTGACAGTGGGTTTCTGAAGTGTTCCTGAGCCCATGTGGTGATATCCTTTACACACTGATGTCGCTTGTTGATGCAGTACAGCCTGAGGGATCGAAGGTCACGGACTTAGCTGCATACGTGCAGTGATTTCTACAGATTCTCTGAACCCTTTGATGATATTACGGACCGTAGATGGTGGCGTTTCCATTAAGTGGCGCATTCGACATGTTTTCGACTGCAGATATGTGATATCTGTAGAAAGCTGATATGGACGTACAGTACGGTATGCACCGTTTATCAGTGGTGTGCTGTCAGGCCCAGCTAGGCCTTCTCTGCTGGCCTAACATAACCAGAAATCATGATTATTATTAAAGATAAAATATTTTTTTTATTTACTTTCCCTAAATATCTAAAATTATGGTAACACTTTAGTATGGGGAACATATTCACCATTAATTAGTTGCTTATTAACATGCAAATTAGTAACATATTGGCTCTGAATTAGTCATTATTAAGTACTTATTCTGCATGGCCTTATTATACAACCAGTAAGCCATTAACTAAGAGTTAACTAACCCTAAACCATACTTGCCAACCCTCCCGAATTTTCAGTGCCTCTCCCGGGACAACCATTTTCCTGAATTTCTCCCGATTTCCAGCCGGACCTAAGTGAGGACAGCTTGTCGTCACGTCCACTTTTCCTCCGTATAAACAGCGTGCCGGCCCAGTCACGTTAAAACATCTACGGCTTTTGGAGCTCAGTGCGCAACTCCACACACAACAAGAAGGAGACTTTTATATATGTCTCCGTTATCCATAGGTTTATCTATAACCCATAAAGTAGGCAGGCACGGAGCTATTTCTCAGCGTGTGTTTATTCCAGCCGGCACGTTAATACACTGACACACAACATCCGGAAATTCCCATCATGCATTGCTTCAAAACTACGGCAAGTAGTAATGTCCAAAAAAAGATAGTGACAGAGAATAGAACGAGGATGGACAATTCAACCCTAAACTCACTCCTTTCCTGCAAATTATATTTCACAGATGCTGCCCATACCTATGCTCCTTCAAAGGTTGTGCTACTGGCTGCAAAGCATTGCACTTTCAAATACAACAATGAGTAGAGGAGTGTTATGTGTGTGTGTATGTGTAAATAAATGAACACTGAAATTCAAGTATTTATATATATATATATATATATATATATATATATATATATATATATATATGTGTGTGGGAATCATCAGGAGATCTCCTGATGATTGAGGAAACCCTCATGAAACAGGCCTGTAGAGATGAAGTAGTCTTGTGATTTTTTTCCCCACACATACATATATTGCGCTCTACTACGGTATCGAGCACTATTTTTTGGATAACCTTATTAAGACATATATATATATATATATATATATATATGTATATATATATATGTGTATATATATATATGTATATATATATATATGTGTATATATATATATATATATATATATATATATAAAATTCTAGCTATAAATAAATGAACACTGAAATTCAAGTATATATATTTTTATTTATTTATTTATATATAAAATAAATATATATATATATATATATATATATATATATATATAAAATACATACTTGAATTTCAGTGTTCATTTATTTATAGCTAGAATTGTATATATATATATATATATATATATATGTATATATATATATATATATTTGAATTTTAGTGTTCATTTATTTACACTTATACACACACTCATTGTTGTATTTGAAAGTGCAATATTTTTATATATATATATATATATATATATATATATATATATATATATATATATATATATATATATATATACATGTATATATATATATACAGTATATATATATATATATATATATATATATATATATATATATATATATATATATATATATATATATACAGTATATATATATACAGTATATAATAAAATAAATAAATAAATAAATAAATATATATATATATATATATATATATATATATATATATATATATATATATATATATATAGCTAGAATTCACTGAAAGTCAAGTATTTATTTTGGTTATATATATATATATATATATATATATATATATATATATATATATATATATATATATATAAGAAATACTTGAATTTCAGTGAATTCTAGCTATAAATATACTATAAATGTACTCCCCCCCACTCCCAATCTCCCGAATTCGGAGGTCTCAAGGTTGGCAAGTATGATTAGGAGCCTTTGTTTGTTTACTTTCTACTAAAAGACAAGTTGTCTCGTATGTTCACTATTTTACTTAAGGACTAAATTGCAATAAGAAACACATGTTTCAATGTACTCTAAGATTTTTTGTTAAAATAAAGACAATAATGACATTTTTTGTGATGCCCTTTATTTAGAAAAATACCGAAAAGTACCAAAAAGTACCAAAATATTGGTATCGGGACAACACTAATACACACACACCGGCTCAGTGGCCTAGTGGTTAGAGTGTCTGCCCTGAGATGGGTAGGTCGTGAGTTCAAACCCCGGCCGAGTCGTACCAAAGACTATAAAAATGGGACCCATTAACTCCCTGCTTGGCACGAAACATCAAGGGTTGCAATTGGGGGTTAAATCACCAAAAATGATTCCCGGGCGTGGCCAACGCCGCTGCTCACCGCTCCCCTCACCTCCCAGGGGGTGATCAAGGGTGATGGGTCAAATGCAGAGAATAATTTCGCTACACCTAGTGTGTGTGTGACAATCATTGGTACTTTAACCGAGCACCCACTGGCAAAAATGTAGATCATGCGCCCGATATGTCCGATATTTATCGTGCACACCTAGTTTTGAAATGAAATAATAATTAAAAAAAACGATCTCCTGGTAAATAGTCCGTGGTCTGCCAAGGCCTGGTCCAGCCAACCATTTTCTGCAGTCATTTATTAGACCATTTAAGTAAACAAGCGTCTTCTTTCTCGAAGCGTACAAACAAACCCTGTGACGTCCCTAACGTAACCTGTTAAGCAGGCCTGGAACAAAAACACCAGAGCATCTGCAGCCGCGAATCCATACGTAGTTTTGCTTTGACTGACTTGGGCGAAACGCTTGTCTGACTTCCAATTTATGGTGTCAGGATCCCAGGGGGGGAAACATGATAATGCCAGATGTAAACAGTACCGGAAAGCAGGTCACCTCAGGTCACTACTGTACATACAGTACAGTAGTCACGCCACCTGTGTTGTGGCTGCAATGCTGCCCCCAACAGGACGTTTTGGTTATTGACAGTGCAGTATATTGCTTGTGTGCGGGGATAGATCCAACTATATGTGTGTTCAGGGGCCAAAAGGAATAAGTGTGTCTATTAGAAATAGTGAAAAAAGTCATTCAGGAATAAAAAAATGCTGGTTATTTTGAGTAGATGTGGCTAGAACACTAAGCAGCCACCAGATGGCAGCACACACAGTCCCAATATTTACAGTACTGTGATGCACTCTCAATACTGACATAGCTTTTATACTTTGATTTAGGTTCTCCTA
>NC_084569.2:32699958-32817458 GCF_033978685.3 Nerophis lumbriciformis | reverse complement strand
CAATATGACGGGGTACAGGATGGGTGTCTACCCTGTGAAAGACGGGAAAAAGAAAAACTGGAGGAGGGGGGGAAAAAAGGCTTGTAAAACTCCATTGTGTAAGGGGGGCAAGATGAAGGTGTTCCTGTTTTCTCTAATGCAAGGTAATCAACAGAAATATATTGTTCTAACCCAAGGACTTCAAAGCGCAGAGATGACAGGTTCTGCCCAATTTCCAGACGACCTCTTTTTGAAGTATTTTACGAACTCTTTTTTTAACTATTTTACGAACTCTTTTTGAACTGACCTTTCCTGTGAACTGTTTACAACCTTTTCTGTGAACTTTTTGCGACCTTTGTCCTTTGGAAACAGCCGTGGCCATGTGGTCCAAATGGGGAGGGTCCAAAATAAAAGAAGGAGGCATGCAATCTTTTGGCAGAGCGTGCTGAGATACTGTACACGAGTACAGTGTCTCCAGGCATGTCTCCTCAATTGAGTCCATATTGTATTATGTCTCTGTTTAATTATTTGCCTCTTATCTTGTTTAATAGATGTCATCAGTGTTTGAACCTGACACTGTTCAAACTGTGTGTAATGTTACAGTGGCCAAAAATATAAAATATACTTGTGTAATAAAACCCCTGTCTTGTTTTCAATGAATACTTAGGCCAACTATGCTGCTGTGTTGTGGTCATCATGGTGGTACTTGGAGAGCCAACTGTTTTCTGAGGTGGTACTCACTAGTGTGCCGTGAGATACAGTCTGGTGTGCCGTGGGAAATTATCTAATTTCACCTATTTGGGGTAAAAATATTTTTTGCAAACCAGTAATTATAGTCTGCAAATGATGTGTTGTTGTTGAGTGTCGGTGCTGTCTAGATCTCGGCAGAGTAACCGTGTAATACTCTTCCATATCAGTAGGTGGCAGCCGGTAGCTAATTGCTTTGTAGATGTCGGAAACACGTCGTGTGAGACGACGATGGTTTGTCGTGATCATAATATGCAGGCGACAGCGGGAGGCAGAGTGCAGGTAAAAAGGTATCGAAGGCTTAAACCAAAAGTAAACAAAAAGGGAGTGCCCCTAAGAAAAGGTATTAAAGCTTAGGGAAGGCTATGCAGAACGAAACTAAAACTGAAATGGCTACAAAGTAGGGCTGCAACAACTAATCGATTAAATCGATTATAAAAATAGTTGGCGATTAATTTAGTCATCGATTCGTTGGATCGATGCTATGCGCATGCGCAGAGGCTACTTTTTATTTTATTTTATTTTTGTACATTTTTTTTTTATAAACTGCAACATTTACAAACAGCTGAGAAACAATAATCAAAATAAGTATGGTGCCAGTATGCTGTTTTATTTTCCAATAAAATACTGGAAAGGATAGAAATGTAGTTTGTCTCTTTTATCCGATTATTAATCGAAGTAATAATCGACAGATTAATCGACTATCAACCTTGAGACCTCCGATTTCGGGAGGTGGTGGGGGGGGGGCATGGTCGGGGGTGGGACTGGGGCGTGGTTGTGGGCGGGGGCGTGGTTAAGAGGGGAGGTGTATATGGACAGCTAGAATTCACCAAGTCAAGTATTTCATATATATATATATATATATATATATATATACATACATACAGTACATACATTTATATACATATATATATATATATATACATATATATATATATATATATATATATATACATATATATATATATATATATATATGAAATTTAAATACATATATATACACATACATATACATATACATACATATATATATACATATATATATATATATATATACATATATCTACATCCTGAAAATATGCAAACAAAACTGTGTTTGGATAATTGATACTTCAAACTTGCATAAATAAATATTAAGGAATATAACATAACTTGGCTTCTGAGAGCTTCAAAATGTAATGAATAAAATGCTAAAGTTGTTGATAAACAAGCAATTATTTTAATAATTAAATATGGTCATTTTAAATGAATTATTATGATAATTTAAAATTAATTATTTCATATATGTTTATTTTAATGTATAATTCTATGGTTGGATGTAATAAGGAGTCAGAAAAAATACAAATAAAAACACAATTAATTTTGATGTTTTTAGCAAAATATAGTAAAAATGTATTTAGTTTTTTTTGTAATTAATAAATATATTTATTTTTAGGTAAGATAAACATAATAATAGAATTTATCTCTAGTCTGGATGATTTAGTTCTTGTCACCCTGTTGTCCTTCTGTCATAAATAAAGGCTGTCCTCACTCAGGTCCGCATGGAGCTGGAGGGGGCGTGGCCTCCAGCTCCGGCTGAAAATCGGGAGATTTTCGGGAGAATATTTGTCCCGGGAGGTTTTTGGGAGAGGCGCTGAATTTCGGGAGTCTCCCGGAAAATTTGGGAGGGTTGGCAAGAATGATCAAATCAGTTGTTAATTGCAGCCCTACTACAAAGTAAACAAAAACAGAATGCTGGACGACAGCAAAGACTTACTGTGGAGCAAAGACGGCGTCCACAATCTACATCTGAACATGACGTGACAATCGACAATGTCCCCACAAAGAAGGATAAAAACAACTGAAATATTCTTGATTGCTAAAACAAAGTAGATGCGGGGAATATCGCTCAAAGGAAGACCTGAAACTGCTACAGGAAAATACCAAAAAAAGAGAAAAAGCCACCAAAATAGGAGCGCAAGACAAGAATTAAAACACTACGCACGGGAAAACAGCAAACAAGTCCAAATAAGTCAGGGTGTGATGTGACAGTACACCTACTTTGAGACAAGAGCTATACTGATGCATGCTTGGTTATGGCTTAAAGTCATATCTAACAATTGCAACAACGACTTTTTACTGTCTACTGAGTTTCATTTTTTAATAATTTCCGCTGGTGGTGTGCCTCCGCATTTTTTCAAAGCAAAAAATGTGCCTTGGCTCAAAAAAGGTTGAAAAACACTGCTTTAGAGCAAGCAAGAAAACCTTTCCTGGAGTTATTGACATTAGAATCGCAATAAAAGAGCTTAATGCAAAATGTCAATGCAAGTCCAAGGTGGACTATTGAGTGCCAATTGTGCAGCCTTGTAAGTCCGTCTTTGGCGCATGTGACAAAAAAAAAAAAACGGAGCTATGTTGGTGTTGAGACAACACAAAAGACTAGTTTGATTGAAGAATCTGACTATGAAAGAAGCACATCTTTAAATGACAGAAACTGCCTGTTTTGGACACAATCTTGTTTGTATGACAACACCAAATCAATTTATTATTAATGCTTAACCCTAACAACTCAACATCATGTGTGTGGAATATGTCCCGTTCCTAGGTATGATTAATAACATGTTAATTACATGTTAACATAAACATCATAAAACATTAATAACTTCAACTGTAATAGTTACACCAAAAGTGTTTTCAGCACCAACAAATGGAACAAGTTTGTGAAGATTTTGACATAGTTGGGGCTGTAGTTATGCTGCCCATACCTATGCTCCTTCAAAGGTTGTGCTACTGGCTGCAAAGCATTGCACTTTCAAATACAACAATGAGTAGAGGAGTGTATGTGTGTGTATATGTGTAAATAAATGAACACTGAAATTCAAGTATTTATTTTATTTATATATATATATAATAAAATATATATATATAAATATATATATATATATATATATATATATATATATATATATGTATATATACTGTATATATATATATATATATATATATATATATATATATATATATATATATATATATATAGCTAGAATTCACTGAAAGTCAAGTATCTATTTTATTTATATACATATATATAGGGATGATGTTTGATATGAAATTATCGAGTTTGAGCCCATTATCAAATCCTCTTATCGAACCGATTCCTTATCGATTCTCTTATCGAATCCAGATAGGTGTTGTATATGGAAAAAAAACACAATATTTGGTTTAAAAAAAGCTCACTTTTATTTTATAAGAAAAAAATAAAATAAAATAAATAAATAAATATTGACTGTTACCCCCCTAAAAAAAAATATATATATATATTGACTGTTGTTACCCAAAGTATATTAAGTGGGATTTTTCAGAAAAACAAATATATACAGAATCACAAAAACAACCTGTCTCTGTGATCACTATAGGTCAGGGGTCGGCAACCCAAAATGTTGAAAGAAATACAAAAACAAATCTGTCTGGAGCCGCAAAAAATAAAAAGCCATATTACATACAGATAGTGTGTCATGAGATATAAATTGACTTAAGAGGACTTAAAGGAAACTAAATTAGCTCAAATATAGCTACAAATGAGGCATAATGATGCAATATGTACACATCGCTAGCCTAAATAGCATGTTAGCATCGATTAGCTTGCAGTCATGCAATTAGGGAGGTTTGTGTCATGTATGTCCTCCTACAGAAACCATATTAAAACAAAAAATATATTTTTTTCCCCCTCATCTTTTTCCATTTTTCATACATTTTTTAAAAAGCTCCAGAGAGCCACTAGGGCGGCGCTAAAGAGCCGCATGCGGCTCTAGAGCCGCGGGTTGCCGACCCCCGCTATAGGTGAATAGCCATGCCTTGAGGCGTTTTTTCCGGTCCATTATTTTTGCTGCTTGTGTGACATCACAGGAAATGATTAGACTGAGCTACGTCATTTTCTGTGATGTCCCACAGGGCATTTCTTGTGGGACGGGATTCGTTCCCAGGGATTCGAATAAAGAACCAACTCTTTTTCTTTACTATAGTGGCCTTGATAACGGGAACCGGTTCTAAAAAAGGGATTAGAGTCCATGGAATCGGTTCTTTTCTTATAAAATGGTTCTTTTCTTATCGAACAACCGGGAGAACTGGTTTCGAACATCATTCCTACATCATACTTGCCAACCCTCCCGGATTTCCCGGGAGACTCCCGAAATTCAGCGCCTCTCCCGAAAACCTCCCGGGACAAATTTTCTCCCGAAATTCAGGCGGAGCTGTAGGCTACGCCCCCTCCAGCTCCATGCGGACCTGAGTCCGCTTTCCCACGATATAAACAGTGTGCCTGCCCAATCACATTATAACTGTAGAATGATCGAGGGCGAGTTCTTGGTTTCTTATGTGGGTTTATTGTTAGGCAGTTTCATTAACGTCCTCCCAGCGCGGTAACAACACACAACAGCAGCAGTCATGTTTTTGTCTACCGTAAAGCAGTTCGTCTGCCGTAAACAGCAATGTTGTGACACTCTTAAACAGGACAATACTGCCATCTATAACATCAATAACATATACGGCTTTTAGAGAGTGCAGTGCACAACTGCGCACACAACAAGGAGACAAAACAGAAGAACGAGGAAGATACAGCCATGGCGACGCCGACGACGAGTAAGATGAAGAAATACGCTTTGTTGCACCTTTCCTGCCTGAGTCCGGCGATTAGTTGCAAATCTTGCTTTATTGATTGCTTGCACACAGCCAATCCAACACAAAACAAACTAGTCCCCGCCCGCACTCACGCTACCGCTCCCTCTCTTCTCTCGCCCACACACTCACTGACGTCACTCACCTCACATGCTCACCTATTAAAGGGCCGGCCACACACACACATATGCTACTCTCATAACAGCTTGTAAGTTCCAAGCCGCAGCTGCGATTGGACCTGGATAGCCTCCGGGAAGTGCTTGGCACTGAAGATCTTCCTCAAGAAGCAAGGATTGACCGGTTTTGGGCCATGCTAGGGAGAGATGGAAGATTCCAGACTCGAATGCATTTGATGAAAGCACTTTTGTGCGTGCCACACATCAATACATCATCAGAGAGGGTGTTCAGCATGGTTAGAAAAATAGTGACAGAGAATAGAACAAGGATGGACAATTCAACCCTTAACTCAACAATGAGTAGATGAGTGTTATGTGTGTGTATATGTGTAAATAAATGAACACTGAAATTCAAGTATTTCTTTTATTAATATATACATATATATATATAATAAAATAAATATATATATATATATATATAGCTAGAATTCACTGAAAGTCAAGTATTTGTTAGATATATATATATATATATATCTAACAAATACTTATATACATATATATATATATATATATATATATATATACATATATATATATATATCTAACAAATACTTGACTTTCAGTGAATTCTAGCTATATATATATATATATTTTTTTTTTATTATATATATATGTATATATTAATAAAAGAAATACTTGAATTTCAGTGTTCATTTATTTACACATATACACACACATAACACTCATCTACTCATTGTTGAGTTAAGGGTTGAATTGTACATCCTTGTTCTATTCTCTGTCACTATTTTTCTAACCATGCTGAACACCCTCTCTGATGATGCATTGATGTGTGGAACGCACAAAAGTGCTTTCATCAAATGTATTAGAGTCTGGAATCTTACATCTCTCCCGAGCATGGCCCAAAACCGGTCAATCTATATATATATATATATATATATATATATATATATATATATATATATATATATCTAACAAATACTTGACTTTCAGTGAATTCTAGCTGTAAATATACTCCTCCCCTCTTAACCACGCCTCTAACTACACCCCCGCCCCACCCCACCCCCTCCCCCCACCTCCCGAAATCGGAGGTCTCAAGGTTGGCAAGTATGCCCTACATATATATAAGAAATACTTGAATTTCAGTGAATTCTAACTATAAATATACCCCCCCCCACACCCCCCCAAAAAATCTCCCGAATTCTGAGGTCTGAAAGCGTCATTATGCTACACCACGTATTATACTGTGTCCACCAGTTAATGATTGTCTGTAGTGCAGACAGAACACTCTAACAAATCATTTCTTCCCAGACGTGATCAAATAAACACACCGCGCTGATCACATTAATGCAACTTGGTAGAATATCTACCATTTTAAAATCCTCTTGTCTCTCCTTTTCCAGCTTGCTTTGGCTTCAGCTGCCCATTCCCCGGTGGCTGCCTGTTGAGAGGTCCGCGGGCCAATCCTGAACGGGCTGGCAAGGTCGGCCTCATTGTCCTGTGATTGGCCGCTGGATGGAACTGAGGGCTGAATGGAGCCAGCGTCAAAGAAGCAGAATAGCAACTCGTCGGAGAAAGATGAGAAAGGGTGAGTGCGTTAACGTCTTAGCAAGGTAAAATGAACTCTTCTACGCGACTGCCGCCGACGACCTTGCCAAAGTGTCCGACGAGCACATGACCTGGGATGTCATCATCACCTTGACCAATGATGAACTTTACGTTCATGTTAATATTTCAAGGTGTATATTTATCAAACCCAGAGCATCAGTATTAGCTGCATATTATTCATACTTGCCAACCTTGAGACCTCCGATTTCGGGAGGTGGGGTGTGGGGGCGTGGTTGGGGGCGTGGTTAAGATATATATATATAAGAAATACTTGACTTTCAGTGAATTCTAGCTATATATATATATATATATATATATATATATATATATATATATATATATATATATATATATATATTATTACATATATATATATATATATATATATATATATATATATAAATAAAATAAATACTTGAATTTTAGTGTTCATTTATTTACACATATACACACACATAACACTCATCTACTCATTGTTGAGTTAAGGGTTGAATTGTCCATCCTTGTTCTATTCTCTGTCACTTTTTCAGAACACACACATTATACAATTATACATTATAAAATCAATAAGAAAACGGGAGCTCTAATTTGGGAGTCTGAATTAGGATCAGAAGTTCCTATATAAACATTGCGCACTCACGTCGCCTTTTTGTATTGATTACTGCAGCTGTGCACTGGATTCATTCACAAATACAAACTACAACTCACAAACACTTTAGAGTTAGGCTCCACCATCAGAATGTGTACTTAAACTTATACAGATCACATGGATATTATTCAGTGAGTTGATTCACCAAAACTAACCTGTTATACAGGAGGAAAAAGCACACAGGACGTTTCAATTTTTCACAGACTGGTCGCTCTCATCAGAATGACAAGACACTTCCGGTCTGCAGGTGATAGCATTCAATTGGGAAGAAACGCCCTACTGCCCCCTACTGACCAATGTGAATACTGATAAATGTGTAATGACAGCTCCAAAAACGAATTCAAACCACAAAATAAAATAAATAAATCAACACAAAAATGTGACACATTATGGGTGGGTCACATATGCATGTACAGTAGATGGCAGTATTGTCCTGTTTAAAAGTGTCACAACATTGATGTTTACGGCAGACGTACTGCTTTACGGTAGACGAAAACTTGACTGCTGTTATGTGTTGTTACCGCGCTGGGAGGACGTTAATGAAACTGCCGTACAATAAACCCACAGAAGAAACCAAGAACTCGCCTTCGATCATTAGCTGTTTATATTGTGGGAAAGCGGACGTGTGAACAGGCTGTCAACACGTCACTCAGGTCCGCATGGAGCTGGAGGGGGCGTGGCCTCCAGCTCCGCCTGAATTTCGGGAGATTTTCGGGAGAAAATCTGTCCCGGGAGGTTTTCGGGAGAGGCGCTGAGTTTCGGGAGTCTCCCGGAAAATCCGGGAGGGTTGGCAAGTATGATATTATTATATATGTATGTGGCATGGATAAACTGAGAGAGAGTGTATTTATAGGACAGGTAAAGTGAAAGGCCATCTGAGCGTTCGCTGTCTGTCCTCCTGCACGTGTTCAGACACACACACACACACACACACACACACACACACACACACACACACACACACACACACACACACACACACACACACACACACACACACACACACACACACACACTTCCTCTGCCTTCAATGCCTCATTTCACAAATTGGGTGCCTGAGTTCAAAGACATCCAGAACAGTCTAGAGCACAAAAACAAAACAACATGCATTCCTCCTTATTATCCGGTATATTAGAGTTGAAGAAGGGATTCGGTCACATTGTTGAATTATATATACCGTATGTTCCGGACTATAGAGCACACCTGTATATTAGCCGCACTCATTAAATTTTAGGGAGAATAAAACAAACATATTATTCACACCGGACTAAAGGCCGCATACCGTATTTTTCGGAGTATAAGTCGCACCGGAGTATAAGTCGCACCGGCCGAAAATGCATAATAAAGAAGGAAAAAAAACATATATAAGTCGCACTGGAGTATAAGTCGCATTTTTTGGGGACATTTATTTGATAAAACCCTAACCCAAGAAGAAGTGAAGTGAATTATATTTATATAGCGCTTTTCTCTAGTGACTCAAAGCGCTTTACATTGTGAAAGCCAATATCTAAGTTCCATTTAAACCAGTGTGGGTGGCACTGGGAGCAGGTGGGTAAAGTGTCTTGCCCAAGGACACAACGGCAGCGACTAGGATGGCGGAAGCGGGAATCGAACCTGCAACCCTCAAGTTGCTGGCACGGCCACTCTACCAACCGAGCTATGCCGCCCCCAAATTTATACAAATATATAAATATTCAAATTTCAATTTATTTGAATATTTGCAAAGAGGTCCAGCTTTGTCTCCACATAAATGCCAAGATGTTGACATTAGCTTAGCATAAATTGACTCACATTGAATTGCGTTTAGCCGTTTTAAATGTCAAATCTAAATCATACCCACATAATCATGACATGTGGCCCTATATATAGACATTTCAAAGGCAATTTAAAATAAATAAAGAATAGTGAACAACAGTTATATGAGGCATAAATAACCAACTGAGAACGTGCCTGGTATGTTAACGTAACATATTATGGTAAGAGTCATTCAAATAACTATAACATATAGAACATGCTATACGTTTACCAAACAATCTGTCACTCCTAATCGCTAAATCCCATGAAATCTTATACGTCTAGTCTCTTATGTGAATGAGCTAAATAAAATTATTTGATATTTTACGGTAATGTGTTGATAACTCCACACATACAAGTATAAGTCGCACCCCCGGGGCGAACTATGAAAAAAACTGCGACTTATAGTCCGAAAAATACGGTATATATCAATGCAAGAATTAGTTATGTACACAGAAAGATTCTGTAAATGTTTATTTACATACCTTAATTGCTTCAAAACGGTGTCTGTCACACGGCAGTAAAACGGCTGATCAAACAAAACAGAAGTCATCGTCATGGACCCACTAGCTGCGAGAGGTAGCTCTCCAATCGGCGAAAAAGACTCAATAGTTCCAGGATGACGTTTTAGTGAGATTACTGCAGGATTTGTGACACTGAAACAATACAAACATAATGCCGTTGTAAGTTAATTATACTAACACAGACACTTGTAAACTTCCATTCATCCATTTTCTACCGCTTGTCCCTTTCGGGGTCGTGGGGGGTTCTGGAGCCTGTCTCAGCTGCATTCGGGCGGAAGTCGCAGTACACCCTGGACAAGTCGCCACCTCATCGCGGGGCCAACACAGATAGACAGACAACATTCACACTCACATTCACACACTAGGGCCAATTTAGTGTTGCCAATCAACCTATCCCCAGGTGCATGTCTTTGGAGGTGGGAGGAAGCCGGAGTACCCGGAGGGAACCCACGCAGTCACGGAGAAAACATGCAAACTCCACACAGAAAGATCCCGAGCCCGGGATTGAACTCAAGACCTTCGTATTGTGAGGCACATGCACTAACCTTGTGTTAGCATTATTGCTAACAACGCGAGCTTGATTACATTACCATAGCACCTACAAATATTAGAGTTTTTATCCAATCAGAATTCAGCTAGCTTATGTTGCCATACTGTACGAAATCAGCCCCGGGGCCTTCAGAATCAACAATGCAGGCGTCCGTGCACTGTAAGTGAACGGACACATACAGTTGATAGACAATTGCGATCACGAGTTGTTCTCAGTAAGGCCTTCTAGCTGGCCTCACGTCGAACGTGACATTTACGCGTCCTGTGATTGGATACAAATGCATATCAGTCTGTTGGCGGATGAATTTGAGAACACATACAGTTGATAGATAATTGCGATAGCCACTCAGATCACGAGCTGTTCTCAGTAAGGCCTTCTAGCTGGCCTCACATTGAACGTGAACGTGAACTGTGATTGCATACAGATGCATATCAGTCTGTCGGCGGATGAATTTGAGAACACATACAGTTGATAGACAGTTGCGATAGCCAATCAGATCACAAGTTGTTGACAGTGGCCTATCTAAGTAGCCTGACATTAACGAGACTGTGATTGGGTACTCACTTGTCCAAAGTGAGTACCGTATTTTTCGGACTATAAGTCGCAGTTTTTTTCATAGTTTGGCCGGGGGTGCGACTTATACTCAGGAGCGACTTATGTGTGGAATTATTAACACATTAGCGTAAAATATCAAATAATATTATTTAGCTCATTCACATAAGACTAGACGTATAAGATTTCATGGGATTTAGCGATTAGGAGTGACAGATTGTTTGGTAAACGTATAGCATGTTCGTGAAATGTTTCCTCTGCATTTGACCCATCCCCTTCTTCACCCCCTGGGAGGTGAGGGGAGCAGTGGGCAGCAGCGGTGCCCGCGCCCGGGAATCATTTTTGGTGATTTAACCCCCAATTCCAACCCTTGATGCTGAGTGCCAAGCAGGGAGGTAATGGGTCCAATTTTTATAGTCTTTGGTATGACTCGGCCAGGACATACTTGCCAACCTCTCTACTCATTGTTGTATTTGAAAGTGCAATGCTTTGCAGCCAGTAGCACAGCCTTTGAAGGAGCGTAGGTATGGGCAGTGTAATATTCTGGGTTGGAGTCAATAACCAGGCGATATGACGAAGTTACGTCTCTTTACTTCATACTTCAGAACCGACTCCTACACTTGCCGTCAGGGTGCGCAACCGTTGGCCAACCAAAAAGTAACCACAGAACACTATAGTGGTACTTTTTGGTTGGCCAAGCGGACGTGACGACAGGCTGTCCTCACTCAGGTCCGCACGGACCTGGAGGGGGCATGCCTTAGGTCCGGCTGGAAATCGGGAGAAATTTGGGAGAATGATTGTCCCGGGAGATTTTCGGGAGAGGCACTGAAATTCGGGAGTCTTCCGGAAATTCGGGAGGGTTGGCAAGTATGGGCCGGGGTTTGAACTCACAACCTACCGATCTCAGGGCGGACACTCTAACCACTAGGCCACTGAGTAGGTGTTGACCCACAAAGAAGGAGAACAAAACGTTGATTAGGTGGCAGATATATATTTGCAAGGCCATTTTCAAGAAGGATATTCAAAAGAGAAACTACATCTTGTGAGACGATGTCGGCCAATCCCGGAAGCTAGCTCAGCTGTTCTGGCGATGAAATGGGGAAATGCTCGCCATTTCCACTCGAATCAACCGACTACGAGCGGTACCACTGGCTTATACGGCGTCGAATAGGGTACAACAAATTGTGAGTTCAAATATTTGATTTCTTTATTTTTTTCACGTTTAGTATGTTTTAATTTTGACAGTACCACATAAGATATGTTTTAATTGCCGATGCGGGTTTATTGATTTTTAAATGAGATGGTTCAATGCCCAGTAAATGTGTTTCTGTATAGTATTTCCCCAGCAGTAGTCATGTGTTGACATAAATTATGGTATTTTGAGAGGTAATCTGTTAGAATAATTGTTTCTAATATTATCACAAAAACGTTGTGTTACATTGAGGGTCTGGTGAGAAGACAAAAGCTGTCTTTGAAACCTACCAAGAGTAAGGCTCGTAAAACTCCACTGTAAGATGTTTCTGTTTTCTCTCATGTATGGTAATCAACAGAAAGATATTGTTCTAACCCAAAGACTTCAAAGCGGAGAGATGGCAGGATCTGCCCAATTTCCAGACAAACTCTTTTTGAACTACTATATGGACCTCTTTTTTAAGTTTTTTACGAACTCTTTTTGATCTGACCTTTTCTGTGAATTGCTTACGACCTTTTCTGTGAACTTTTTGCGACCTTTGTCCTTTGGAAAAAGCGGTGGCCATGTGGTCGGGGAGGGTCCAAAATAAAAGAAAAAGGCATGCAATCTTTTGGCAGAGCGGGCTGAGATACCGTGCAAGGGTACTGTGTACAGACGACTCTCCTCAATATTGAATCCAAATTGAATTATGTTTCTGTTTACAAACCCCATTTCCATAGGAGTTGGGAAATTGTGTTGGATGTAAATATAAATGGAATACAATGATTTGCAAATCCTTTTCAACCCATATTCAATTGAATGCACTACAAAGACAAGATATTTGATGTTCAAACTCATAAACTTTATTTTGTTTTTGCAAATAATAATTAACTTAGAATTTCATGGCTGCAACACGTGCCAAAGTAGTTGGGAAAGGGCATGTTCACCACTGTGTTACATCACCTTTTCTTTTAACAACACTCAATAAACGATTGGGAACTGAGGAAACTAATTGTTGAAGCTTTGAAAGTGGAATTCTTTCCCATTCTCGTTTTATGTAGAGCTTCAGTCGTCCGGGGTCTCTGCTGTCGTATTTTACGCTTCATAATGCGCCACACATTTTTGATGGGAGACAGGTCTGGACTGCAGGCGGGCCAGGAAAGTACCCGCACTACACTAATATGCCACAGCACAGTGGTTGGGATTTACTGATTAAATGTGCAGCTGCAGTTTTTATGGACCCAAAAAAATGGCATTGGACACAATCTAAATGAAGTAAAAAGCTAGGAGGCACTGTGTGAGGATAGAGGGCCAGAGCGTAGGGAGAAATAAATAATAGCAATGTTCACAAGGCGTAGGATAGCAGAGCCAAATTAATTCTAGACCTGGCCCATAGTGTGTGTCTATTAGCAATATCACACACTACTTCAACAGTTAATTTGTATACTTTGTACACACCATCTGCTTGTACTGTTTTTTAAACTGGCTCATGTTAGTACATTGAGTTCTTTACTTAATCCATTCCATAGTTTAATCCCACATACAGATACACGAAAAGCTTTTAAAGGTTCAGTTTTTTTGAGTAGAAACTGTATTTTCCTTCTCTTGTGGTACTGTTGCACATTTCTGGGCAGCCCATTATTTGCTTTGTACATGAGTTCTGTGGTTTCAAAATGTACGCGATCATTTTATTTGAATATTTGAGGATTGATAAACATGGTATGTTCATCGTATGTTCTCTAAATCCCGCCCTTATGTATCATTCTGACTGGTCTTGTTTGCAATTCTGTGAGTGAATCAAGTGTACTTTAAAGGGGAACATTATCACCAGACCTATGTAAGCGTCAATATATACCTTGATGTTGCAGAAAAAAGACCATATATTTTTTTAACCAATTTCCGAACTCTAAATGGGTGAATTTTGGCGAATTAAACGCCTTTCTATTATTCGCTCTCGGAGCGGTGACGTCACATCGGGAAGCAATCCGCCATTTTCTCAAACACCGAGTCAAATCAGCGCTGTTATTTTCCGTTTTTTCGACTGTTTTCCGTACCTTGGAGACATCATGACTCGTCGGTGTGTTGTCGGAGGGTGTAACAACACGAACAGGGACGGATTCAAGTTGCACCAGTGGCCCAAAGATGCGAAAGTGGCAAGAAATTGGACGTTTGTTCCGCACACTTTACCGACGAAAGCTATGCTACGACAGAGATGGCAAGAATGTGTGGATATCCTGCGACACTCAAAGCAGATGCATTTCCAACGATAAAGTCAAAGAAATCTGCCGCCAGACCCCCATTGAATCTGCCGGAGTGTGTGAGCAATTCAGGGACAAAGGACCTCGGTAGCACGGCAAGCAATGGCGGCAGTTTGTTCCCGCAGACGAGCGAGCTAAACCCCCTATCGACCCTAGCTTCCCTGGCCTGCTGACATCAACTCCAAAACTGGACAGATCAGCTTTCAGGAAAAGAGAGCGGATGAGGGTATGTCTACAGAATATATTAATTGATGAAAATTGGGCTGTCTGCACTCTCAAAGTGCATGTTGTTGCCAAATGTATTTCATATGCTGTAAACCTAGTTCATAGTTGTTAGTTTCCATTAATGCCAGACAAACACATACCAATCGTTGGTTAGAAGGCGATCGCCAAATTCGTCCTCGCTTTCTCCCGTGTCGCTGGCTGTCGTGTCGTTTTCGTCGGTTTCGCTTGCATACGGTTCAAACCGATATGGCTCAATAGCTTCAGTTTCTTCTTCAATTTCGTTTTCGCTACCTGCCTCCACACTACAACCATCCGTTTCAATACATGCGTAATCTGTTGAATCGCTTAAGCCGCTGAAATCCGAGTCTGAATCCGAGCTAATGTCGCTATAGCTTGCTGTTCTTTCCGCCATGTTTGTTTGTGTTGGCTTCACTATGTGACGTCACAGGAAAATGGACGGGTGTTTATAACGATGGTTAAAATCAAGCACTTTGAAGCTTTTTTTAGGGATATTGCGGGATGGGTAAAATTTTGAAAATAACTTCGAAAAATATAATGAGCCACTGGGAACTGATTTTTAATGGTTTTAACCATTCTGAAATTGTGATAATGTTTCCCTTTAACAGGTGTTGTCCCAGGTCTGCACACAGTTACTCAGGTATGGCAACACCAAGTATGAAGTGACTTTTGGTTCAGGAATGAGTTTTGCCGTATTCAATATTGAACTATTGCCTGACACTTTGTGTTGTGTGTACTTGATGTCTTTTTTCCTGAGAGGAATGTTGTGGTGTCATCTGCAAATAGCATTCTCTGTAGGTCTTTTGTGCTTGTACAAATGTTGTTGCTTTGTATATTGAATAGTTTTGGACCAAGAACTGGCCCCTGGGTACACCACAAGCAACATCTAAGCACTCTGATGTGTATTTGCCTACCCAACTGGTCGAGACCCCACAACGCCTAGGTTCTGTTCGAGGTTTCTTCCTACAGGGGGATTTTTCCTTGCCTCTGTTGCCAAGTTTCCATGCGCTTGTTCATGTGGGGTTCATTTCTTTTATCTTTCTTTGAAATGCTGCTTATGGCACGGGGGTGGGTCAAGACTAGCACTGTTTGTTCCTACTCCTTTTGGACCATTTATAACTTGAGCAAAAATGTGCGCTTGAGAAATTTTAACATCCATCCATCCATTTTCTACCGCTTGTCCCTTTCGAGGTGCTGGAGCCTGTCTGTCACACGGCAGTAAAACGGCTGATCAAACAAAACAGAAGTCATCGTCATGGACCCACTAGCTGCAGGAGTTAGCTCTCCAATCGGCAAAACAGACTCAATAGTTCCAGGATGACGTTTTGGTGAGATTACTGCAGGATTTGTGACACTGAAACAATACAAAAATAATGCCGTTGTAAGTTAATAATACTAACACAGACACTTGTAAACTTCCATCCAACCATTTTCTACCGCTTGTCCCTTTCGGGGTCGTGGGGGGTTCTGGAGCCTGTCTCAGCTGCATTCGGGCGGAAGGCGGAGTACACCCTGGACAAGTCGCCACCTCGTCGCAGGGCCAACACAGATAGATGGACAACATTCACACACTAGGGCCAATTTAGTGTTGCCAATCAACCTATCCCCAGGTGCATGTCTTTGGAGGTGGGAGGAAGCCGGGGTACCTGGAGGGAACCCACACGGTCACGGGGAGAACATGCAAACTCCACACAGAAAAGATCCCGAGCCCAGGATCGAACCCAGGACCTTCGAATTGTGAGGCACACGCACTATAATAATAATAATAATAATAATAGATTTTATTTGTAAAAAGCACTCTACATTGAGTAAACAACCTCAAAGTGCTACAGTGTATTAAAATAAAAAGATAATAAATAAATAAATAAATAAAATAAAAACTAGAATAGCCAAATAGCTAAAACTAGTATGCATACATCTAAAAAAATGCTTTTTTTTTTAAAAAAAAAGAAGGGTTTTTAACCCTTTTTTAAAAGCATCCACAGTCTGTGGTGCCCTCAGGTGGTCAGGGAGAGCATTCCACAGACTGGGTACTAACCGTGATGATTTTAACATGTTCCAAATAAAATACAATTGAATGGAAGGTCCTGGCATTTTTTGACAGTGGTACTGTTTTTCCATTCACTGAAAAATTTTGTAAAAAAATTAAAGAAAAAACACTATATTTTACAGTAAAATTTTGTAAATGTAAAATCGACAGTATACTTAAAACAATTTATATAATTAATAATGAAATCCAGAGGCAAATTCATACATTATTTGCAGCTACAAGCGGCCCTCTGCATGTAAGTACTCTGTGATTGTGCACTGCCGAACATGCTCCTCTGCTTGTAAAACCAGCAATGTCATGACGTGACGATGCGCCGTCATGCCTGTAAAAAAACCCCCCCAAAAAACCCGGTACCTTTCAAACAATCTACAATTCATGAGTACCGCGATACTATACACGTACCGGTATACCGTACAACCCTACACTGTAGTATTGACCATATAGTGATGATTTACTTGGTACCGTTACAGTCCATATTTGTATGGTTCCGCCCACTTTTGTTTACATTCAAGAGCTCCAGTTGGGTATCAATGTCCCTCGCTGCTGTGTTGTATACAGAGCGGGTGACAAATGCTCGCAAGAGAATTTTAATTTGGTGTAATATCTCACAATCGTCTGTGGCACAACAACACACATTCACAGGCAACGTTCCCTCTAAGGTGCGCGCCTGTGCAATTGCGCACTGCTCAAGCGTCCTCTGCGCACGGCAAATCTATGCCACGCACAAAATCTAATTAAAAAAATAAGCGCCTAACAATTTTCGACACGACACGACAGCGAAAACAGTTTTTGTCATCTATTGTAATGTCTGTCGAGATGCTTTGAGCACATGAATTCCATCCATCACTTTACTGAGCAAAAATCTTTATTGTCGGCCATAAACACATCACCAAAACATTAGTAAAAAAAATGATATCTAGCAAAACTGGTCATTTTCTGCAGTACAAACCAGACCAAAAGCAACTTTGTTATATCAACAGCAGCCGCTCGCTCTTTCTCACTTGCGCCAACACATATGGCACTTAGCCAGTGATGCGTTTACAGCCACACAAAAAGTCGGACAACTCCAACACCGCACATAACGTGTAATTCCAGGTCGTTACACTATGATTTACCAATCAAATGTGTGCTTATTCTAGTGTCATTTATTAGGAATCTTAATTTATAAATATGAATCATGAAATGCTGTTAGTATATTAAATAAATACTAATAAAAATATTTTTTTTACAAACAGGACATGATCCCCTGCTTACATCTCATTGTGCAACATGTGAATGTTTTAATGGGAACTAAATGCAATGTCTGAAAGGGGTACAAATTATTTCCAAAGCAGGACCTCCACCCAGACAAACAATACAAGTACACAGTTCATGAAAAACAATATTTTTTGTTATTGTCATTGTAAGTGGGCCTAAACACTTATATTAGAAATGGAAATGACTTCTGTCATTTGATTATAATAATAAGAGAATGTTGTCTGTCTATCTGTGTTGGCTCTGCGGTGAGGTGGGGACTTGTCCAGGGTGTACCCCGCCTTCCGCCCGAATGCAGCTGAGATAGGCTTCAGCAACCCCCCGCCACCCCGAAAGGGACAAGCGGTAGAAAATGGATGGATGGATGGAGATTGAACTTGTTAACAACACACATACACAGGCTATTTATTCTCCTGCACACTGGTCTTGTTAAGTGCTGCATCAGTGTGTGTGTGTGTGTGTGTGTGTGTGTGTGTGTGTGTGTGTAGCAGAAAGCAAGGAGAGAGCACCCACAATGTTCTGAGACGGAGAAATAACCGAAGGGTAGAGTCCGGGGCATGAGGCAGCACTCGCAAGAACACGTGCACGCTCAATGACACCGTGATAAACACGCACATGCGCACAAACACGACACAACAATCCCCCCTGCTGTCGTCACATATTGAGACGCCTGAGCCGTCCCCTGATCTCGCTTACTCCATCTGCCCCTCGCCGCTCGCTGGTCTATCTAATCCACACACCCACATGGGTTCATGCAAATATGTGCGCACATACCGCATCCTACCTATAGCAGTTCTCACACAGTCATTACTGCTGGCACAACAAGCATGCATACCGAAGCATACCATTGCAAACCCGTCTGATCACAGGGGAAACCGCTCGCACACAAATAGCGCGCACACACCACTGTCCAATTACCTCCCGGAGGTAGAAGCTACTTTTGCAATGCGCTTCATTAAACGCGCCCCGCAGCAGCGGTGTCCATGGTGACTTGCCCTCATATATACATGCATTGCATCATCAGCATGTGTTTTCATATAAATAACTAGCAATGCACGGTTGGAGATAAGCACGACGTAACCGGAGTCATCTTCATGCAGTTTACTGCACAGTCTAACCCCACTCAAAGATAGGCATAGGTATGAGTGTCTTTCACCTTTGAACTGATGCGGTACCACCTGGGAATCAATACCAGCACTCAACAGGTACCAATTTCTGGTACGTTTATGTGTAAAAAAAACAAAAAGAGCCAACAGTGATTACTTTGGGAAAAAATTATAAACCAGAACCTTATTTTTTTGAGCCCGAACACAAAGAGGATGAGCAATAATCGTCTGTGTGTACACAACAGGTACCAATTTCCGGTATGTTTATGTGTAAAAAAAAAAAAAAAAAAAAAAGAGACAAAAAAAGAGACAACAATGATTACTTTGGGGAAAAAAATATGAACCAGAACCTTATATTTTTGAGCCCGAACACAAAGAGGATGAGCAATAATCGTCTGTGTGTACACAGCAGGTACCAATTTCCGGTACGTTTATGTGTAAAAAAAAAGAGACAACAACGATTACTTTGGGGAAAGAATTATGAACCAGAACCTTATATTTTTGAGCCCGAACACAAAGAGGATGAGCAATAGTCCTTTTTGTGTACTCAACAGGTACCAATTTCCGATATGTTTATGTGTAAAAAAAAAACAAAAAGAGCAAACAGTGATTACTTTGGGAAAAAATTATAAACCAGAACCTTATATTTTTGAGCCCGAACACAAAGAGGATGAGCAATAATCGTCTTTGTGTACACAACAGGTACCAATTTCCGGTACATTTATGTGTAAAAAAACAAAAAGAGCCAACAGTGATTACTTTGGGAAACAATTATGAACCAGAACCTTATATTTTTGAGCCCGAACACAAAGAGGATGAGCAATAGTCCTTTTTGTGTACTCAACAGGTACCAGATTCCGGTACATTTATGTGTAAAAAGAAAAAAAAAGAGACAACAACGATTACTTTGGGAAAAAATTATGAACCAGAACCTTATATTTTTGTAACCGAACACAAAGAGGATGAGCAATAGTCCTTTTTGTGTACTCAAAAAGTACCAATTTCCGGTACGTTTATGTGTAAAAAAACAAAAAGAGCCAACAGTGATTACTTTGGGAAAAAATTATAAACCAGAACCTTATATTTTTGAGCCCGAACACAAAGAGGATGAGCAATAATCGTCTTTGTGTACTCAACAGGTACCAATTTCCGGTATGTTTATGTGTAAAAAAAACAAAAAGAGCCAACAACGATTACTTTGGGAAAAAATTATGAACCAGAACCTTATATTTTTGAGCCCGAACACAAAGAGGATGAGCAATAAACGTCTTTGTGTACACAACAGGTACCAATTTCCGGTACGTTTATGTGTAAAAAAAAAAAAAAAAAAAAAAAAAAGAGCCAACAATGATTACTTTGGAAAAAAATTATGAACCAGAACCTTATATTTTTGAGCCCAAACACAAAGAGGATGAGCAATAGTCCTTTTTGTGTACTCAACAGGTACCAATTTCCGGTACGTTTATGTGTAAAAAAACAAAAAGAGCCAACTGTGATTACTTTGGGAAAAAATTATAAACCAGAACCTTTTATTTTTGAGCCCGAACACAAAGAGGATGAGCAATAGTCCTTTTTGTGTACTCAACAGGTACCAATTTCCGGTACGTTTATGTGTAAAAAAAACAAAAAGAGCCAACAGTGATTACTTTGGGAAAAAATTATGAACCAGTACCTTATATTTTTGAGCCCGAACACAAAGAGGATGAGCAATAATCGTCTTTGTGTACACAACAGGTACCAACTTCCGGTACGTTTATGTGTAAAAAAACAAAAAGAGCCAACAACGATTACTTTGGGAAAAAATTATGAACCAGAACCTTATATTTTTGAGCCCGAACACAAAGAGGATGAGCAATAGTCCTTTTTGTGTACTCAACAGGTACCAATTTCCGGTACATTTATGTGTAAAAAACAAAACAAAAAGAGCCAACAGTGATTACTTTAGGAAAAAACTATGATCCAGAACCTTATATTTTTGAGCCCGAACACAAAGAGGATGAGCAATAATCCTCTTTGTGTACACAACAGGTACCAAATTCCGGTATGTTTATGTGTAAAATAACAAAAAGAGCCAACAGTGATTACTTTGGGAAAAAATTATGAACCAGAACCTTATATTTTTGAGCCCGAACACAAAGAGGATGAGCAATAGTCCTTTTTGTGTACTCAACAGGTACCAATTTCCGGTACATTTATGTGTAAAAAACAAAACAAAAAGAGTCAACAGTGATTACTTTAGGAAAAAACTATGATCCAGAACCTTATATTTTTGAGCCCGAACACAAAGAGGATGAGCAATAATCCTCTTTGTGTACACAACAGGTACCAAATTCCGGTATGTTTATGTGTAAAATAACAAAAAGAGCCAACAGTGATTACTTTGGGAAAAAATTATGAACCAGAACCTTATATTTTTGAGCCCGAACACAAAGAGTATGAGCAATAGTCCTTTTTGTGTACTCAACAGGTACCAATTTCCGGTACATTTATGTGTAAAAAACAAAACAAAAAGAGCCAACAGTGATTACTTTAGGAAAAAACTATGATCCAGAACCTTATATTTTTGAGCCCGAACACAAAGAGGATGAGCAATAGTCCTTTTTGTGTACTCAACAGGTACCAATTTCCGGTACATTATGTGTAAAATAACAAAAAGAGCCAACAAAGATTACTTTGGGAAAAAATTATGAACCAGAACCTTATATTTTTGAGCCCGAACACAAAGAGGATGAGCAATAGTCCTTTTTGTGTACTCAACAGGTACCAATTTCCGGTACATTTATGTGTAAAAAAACAAAACAAAAAGAGCCAACAGTGATTACTTTAGGAAAAAACTATGATCCAGAACCTTATATTTTTGAGCCCGAACACAAAGAGGATGAGCAATAATCCTCTTTGTGTACACAACAGGTACCAAATTCCGGTATGTTTATGTGTAAAATAACAAAAAGAGCCAACAACGATTACTTTGGGAAAAAATTATAAACCAGAACTTTATATTTTTGAGCGCGAACACATAAGAGGATGAGCAATAGTCCTTTTTGTGTACACAACAGGTACCAATTTCCGGTATGTTTATGTGTAAAGAAATTAAAAAGAGCCAACAGTGATTACTTTGGGAAAAAATTATGAACCAGAACCTTATATTTTTGAGCCCGAACACAAAGAGTATGAGCAATAGTCCTTTTTGTGTACTCAACAGGTACCAATTTCCGGTACATTTATGTGTAAAAAACAAAACAAAAAGAGCCAACAGTAATTACTTTAGGAAAAAACTATGATCCAGAAACTTATATTTTTGAGCCCGAACACAAAGAGGATGAGCAATAGTCCTTTTTGTGTACTCAACAGGTACAAATTTCCGGTACGTTATGTGTAAAAAAACAAAAAGAGCCAGCAACGATTACTTTGGGAAAAAATTATGAACCAGAACCTTATATTTTTGAGCCCGAACACAAAGAGGATGAGCAATAGTCCTTTTTGTGTACTCAACAGGTACCAATTTCCGGTACATTTATGTGTAAAAAACAAAACAAAAAGAGCCAACAGTGATTACTTTAGGAAAAAACTATGATCTAGAACCTTATATTTTTGAGCCCGAACACAAAGAGGATGAGCAATAATCCTCTTTGTGTACACAACAGGTACCAAATTCCGGTATGTTTATGTGTAAAATAACAAAAAGAGCCAACAGTGATTACTTTGGGAAAAAATTATAAACCAGAACCTTATATTTTTGAGCCCTAACACAAAGAGGATGAGCAATAATCGTCTTTGTGTACACAACAGGTACCAATTTCCGGTACATTTATGTGTAAAAAAAGAAAGAAGAGACAACAACGATTACTTTGGGAAAAAATTATGAACCAGAACCTTATATTTTTGTAACCGAACACAAAGAGGATGAGCAATAGTCCTTTTTGTGTACTCAAAAAGTACCAATTTCCGGTACGTTTATGTGTAAAAAAAACAAAAAGAGCCAACAGTGATTACTTTGGGAAAAAATTATAAACCAGAACCTTATATTTTTGAGCCCGAACACAAAGAGGATGAGCAATAATCGTCTTTGTGTACTCAACAGGTACCAATTTCCGGTATGTTTATGTGTAAAAAAAACAAAGAGCCAACAACGATTACTTTGGGAAAAAATTATGAACCAGAACCTTATATTTTTGAGCCCGAACACAAAGAGGATGAGCAATAAACGTCTTTGTGTACACAACAGGTACCAACTTCCGGTACGTTTATGTGTAAAAAAACAAAAAGAGCCAACAACGATTACTTTGGGAAAAAATTATGAACCAGAACCTTATATTTTTGAGCCCGAACACAAAGAGGATGAGCAATAGTCCTTTTTGTGTACTCAACAGGTACCAATCTCCGGTACATTTATGTGTAAAAAAAAAAAAAAAAAAAGAGCCAACAGTGATTACTTTAGGAAAAAACTATGATCCAGAACCTTATATTTTTGAGCCCGAACACAAAGAGGATGAGCAATAATCCTCTTTGTGTACACAACAAGTACCAAATTCCGGTATGTTTATGTGTAAAAAAACAAAAAGAGCCAACAGTGATTACTTTAGGAAAAAATTATGATCCAGAACCTTATATTATTGAGCTTGAACACAAAGAGGATGAGCAATAATCCTCTTTGTGTACACAACAGGTACCAAATTCCGGTATGTTTATGTGTAAAATAACAAAAAGAGTCAACAGTGATTACTTTGGGAAAAAATTATGAACCAGAACCTTATATTTTTGAGCCCGAACACAAAGAGGATGAGCAATAATCGTCTTTGTGTACACAACAGGTACCAACTTCCGGTACGTTTATGTGTAAAAAAACAAAAAGAGCCAACAACGATTACTTTGGGAAAAAATTATGAACCAGAACCTTATATTTTTGAGCCCGAACACAAAGAGGATGAGCAATAGTCCTTTTTGTGTACTCAACAGGTACCAATTTCCGGTACATTTATGTGTAAAAAACACAAAAATAGCCAACAGCGATCATTTTGACAACATGTTTGGAAAGTATGATAATATACTGTAACATTTGTTGCATTAATGTATACTATTAAAGTTGAAAAAGTATGCAATCTCAAGCAGTACATATATTTTTTCTGTTAAAATGAAAAAAATTCCATTACATTTAGTGAGAAAATATGAAGTATGTTATTGACACATATAATTTCCAGGTGTTTGTGGGCCAGATAAAATGACGACACATCTGATCTAATCATTTAAGTATTGTTTATACTTATACAGTACTCGGTATCGATAGCATCGACATATGAATCAAGCCGACTTTACGTTGCAGCTTTAGCAGTTAGCTTTGCGTGTCGTCCTGCTTGGTGTGACCGTGTGTGTTAGCCATTCCCTTTCCTCTGGTTTTCCAGTGATAATGCTACTTGGAAGAAACATGGTTTATTTTCCGCCATGGTGGTGAGGATTGGTATCTTAGATGCGACTTCGCAGCTTGCCCTCAAATTTGAGCCGGTCTTCTGAAATTCATGCAACTCCTGCATGTGTCTAACGAGAAATATGGTTATATATATAATTATATATATATATATTATATAACATATATATGAATATAGAAGTATGCACAATATTTAGACATGTAAACACTGGGACATAACTGGTCGACTAGTCTCGGCAGCTCATCAGCTGATAAGTTAAAAAAGGCAAATATTGTCCCGTGATCGGGATGAGGACATCTCGAGTTCTAGTGAAAGATTTACTGTATATGCATGCCCTTTGCTTAATATGGATATTAAAAAAAGCGCTGTGATCAAAGTGTGCAACAAATTCTGCTCCCATGACTGAAGCGATGCAATACTGCTGCTTCTAATAGAATGCTTGATTGGTCACAAGACCCTGCAACACATTTTTACAAATTCAATATACAATGAATACGTACAATCTAACTTTTGTCTTTTAAAAGTCTTTTTTTTTTGCATAAACAAAGGAATTCCCTTGTACAATGAATATGACGGTTAGTATTACCGTTTTATATTAAAATGATCAAAAAAAAACAACGTGATTAATAACTGCACTTTGATAAACTCATGGACAGACTGGCGCCAGCTTGCTATCTTTAATGCCAACATGAAAACAAGGGGCATTAACGTCTTTCCTTATCAAGAAACAACTTACCAGTGACGTGCGGTGAGGTTGATGGCTGGTGAGGCACTGACTTCATCACAGTCAGATTTACAAACATATGAACCCTAAAGAGTATCACCATTTGATTGGCAGCAGTTAACGGGTTATGTTTGAAAGCTCATACCAGCATTCTTCCCTGCTTGGCAAGTATGTCCTGGCCGAGTCATACCAAAGACTATAAAAATTGGACCCATTACCTCCCTGCTTGGCACTCAGCATCAAGGGTTGGAATTGGGGGTTAAATCACCAAAAATGATTCCCGGGCGCGGCGCCGCTGCTGCCCACTGCTCCCCTCACCTCCCAGGGGGTGAACCAGGGGATGGGTCAAATGCAGAGGACAAATTTCATTACACCTAGTGTGTGTGTGACAATCATTGGTACTTTAACTTAACTTTAACTTTACACATACAAACTGTAGCACACATTTAATAAAAAAAACAACGTTATTATGGTCTTACCTTTACTTATAAATTAAGTCCATGTGCCGCAACTAAAGCCCTCACTTAAACTTTCCACGTGCAAGATTGAATCTATTTAAAAAAGTGTAACCGAGGGTTTATAAATGTCGCCTATACTGTATGAAACTACAAAATAACAAACACGGAGGCTCCAGTTTACACGAGGACCACTTTATTTACCTTCTTTCAAAAACCTCCGCAACGTGACATCACTTCCGCTCTTAGCGCCTTCAAAATAAGAGCTCAAGGCATATACTGTATAACAGCGCATAACAGGAACTTAACATCACAAAGAGGAAAGCCCATGAAAATAGGTTACAAAAGTTATTTAATAAGAAGCCAAAAAGTGCAAAAACAATAATGTTCGTGTAGGAGGAGTTGTGAATTAGGTACACGTGCCGTCTGCAGGTGTACCTAATGTTGTGTCCCTGCAGTCATTCACAACTCCTCCAACACCAACATTATTGTTTTTGCACTTTTTGGCTTCTTATGAAATATTTTTTTTAAATAGATTCAATCTTGCACGTGGAAAGTTTAAGTGTGGGCTTTAGTTGATATAACAATTCTACGGCGGGGGTGCAGGAGGCGAGCCTCGGCCAGTGCGTCTTTTGCAGCCGTTTTATGATCGCTCAGCACAAGAAATACGTTACACACATACAGTTGTTGACAAAAAACACTGTACATTATATACCTCAGCTAACTAAACTATGGAAATGTATAATATAATTCATATAGCAATACGGTCTCACTGCACAGCAGGCCAGCAGTTAGCCGAGTCATTGCGAAATCCATGTTGAGGCACTGAGTGACGTGCCTCAACTGGCTGCTGTTCACCGCACCGTCTCTTCTCAGTATTTGAACGACAAATGTGAAAATTCAGCGATTTTGAATAAAAATAATCTAAAACTGGTGAAGTTAAATGGAAAATAACTTTATAGTATAATCACTGGATACATATAACAATTAAATTTATTTTTTTTCTTTTTAAATTTTTTTTCTTTCCATGATGGCAGGTGAGGCCCCCACCTGCCTCTAGTGACTGCACGTCACTGCAACTTACAGTATTTTTCAGTCGCACCTGAGTTTAAGTCGCACCCGCCGAAAATGCACAATAAAGAAGGGAAAAAACATATATAAGTCGCACTGGAGTATAAGTCGCATTTTTTGGGGAAATTTATTTGATAAAACCCAACACCAAGAATAGACATTTGAAAGGCAATTTTAAAATAAATAAAGAATAGTGAACACAGGATGCGTAACGGCTGCTGAACAGTGCCGCCATGAAACGTCGCCACCGTCCACCAATCCCCACCGCCGTTCTGATCAGAATCAGAATCAGAAATACTTTATTAATCCCCGAGGGGAAATTCACATTTTCAGCGCAATCCCATTCAAGATCAGACAAACGTTACAGGGAGACAGAACAGGATCACTGACGGGTCTGCCAACTTCCGGCGCACCTTACAAAAAAGTTGAGATACAGATAAAGAATCGGGGGTTGAGAAAAAAAAATTGGTCTGAGCCTAGGCCCTTGGAGAGGGGGTCCAGACTGAGACCAAGGGAACAAACAACTCATAACCATGGCACACATCCCTCTTACATGTGTGTAAGAGGGAAACATCAAACATCAAAGAACACAGAGGACATTAAAGACATTAAAAGAGCATAGCTGATGCAACCAGCCACTTCTACATACAGCTATGAATAAAAAGTAAAAGAAACATATACCTACATATATGAGAATCAGCACCTCCAAGTCCGAGTCCATGGTTCTCACCCGGTAAAAGGTTGGAGTGCCATCTCCGGGTTGGGGAGGAGACCCTGCCCCAAGTGGAGGAGTTCAAGTACCTCGGAGTCTTGTTCACGAGTGAGAGAAGAGTGGATCGTGAGATCGACAGGCGGATCGGTGCGGCGTCTTCAGTAATGCGGACGCTGTATCGATCCGTTGTGGTGAAGAAGGAGCTGAGCCGGAAGGCAAAGCTCTCAATTTACCGGTCGATCTACGTTCCCATCCTCACCTATGGTCATGAGCTTTGGGTTATGACCGAAAGGACAAGATCACGGGTACAAGCGGCCGAAATGAGTTTCCTCCGCCGGGTGGCGGGGCTCTCCCTTAGAGATAGGGTGAGAAGCTCTGTCATCCGGGGGGAGCTCAAAGTAAAGCCACTGCTCCTCCACATGGAGAGGAGCCAGATGAGGTGGTTCAGGCATCTGGTCAGGATGCCACCCGAACGCCTCCCTATGGAGGTGTTTAGGGCACGTCCGACCGGTAGGAGACCACGGGAAAGACCCCGGACACGTTGGGAAGACTATGTAACGCCTCGGGATCCCCCGGGAAGAGCTGGACGAAGTGGCTGGGGAGAGGAAAGTCTGGGCTTGCCTGCTTAGGCTGATGCCCCAGCGATCCAACCTCGGATAAGCGGAAGAAGATGGATGGATGAATGGAGAAACATATACACTGTGGTGGCTTCTGCGGTGTTCCACGCCATCGTCTGCTGGGGTGGAGGGAGCATGGCCAGAGACAGGAGCAGACCAAACAAAGCAACCAAGAGAGCCGACTCCACCCTCGGCCGCCCACTAACTATATGAGAATCAGCACCTCCAAGTCCGAGTCCATGGTTCTCACCCGGAAAAGGGTGGAGTGCCATCTCCGAGTTGGGGAGGAGACCCTGCCCCAAGTGGAGGAGTTCAAGTACCTAGGAGTCTTGTTCACGAGTGAGGGAAGAGTGCATCGTGAGGTGCGGCGTCTTCTGTATCGATCCGTTGTGGTGAAGAAGGAGCTGAGCCGGAAGGCAAAGCTCTCAATTTACCGGTCGATCTACGTTCCCATCCCCACCTAATGTCATGAGCTTTGGGTTATGGCCGAAAGGACAAGATCACGGGTACAAGCGGCCAAAATGAGTTTCCTCCGCCGGGTGGCGGGGCTCTCCCTTAGAGATAGGGTGAGAAGCTCTGCCATCCGGGAGGAGCTTAAAGTAAAGCCGCTGCTCCTCCACATGGAGAGGAGCCAGATGAGGTGGTTCAGGCATCTGGTCAGGATGCCACCCGAACGCCTCCCTATGGAGGTGTTTAGGGCACGTCCGACCGGTAGGAGACCACGGGAAAGACCCAGGACACGTTGGGAAGACTATGTAACGCCTCGGGATCCCCTGGGAAGAGCTGGACGAAGTGGCTGGGGAGAGGAAAGTCTGGGCTTGCCTGCTTAGGCTGCTGCCCCAGCGATCCAACCTCGGATAAGCGGAAGAAGATGGATGGATGAATGGAGAAACATATACACTGTGGTGGCTTCTGCGGTGTTCCACGCCATCGTCTGCTGGGGTGGAGGGAGCATGGCCAGAGACAGGAGCAGACCAAACAAAGCAACCAAGAGAGCCGACTCCACCCTCGGCCGCCCACTAACTATATGAGAATCAGCACCTCCAAGTCCGAGTCCATGGTTCTCACCCGGAAAAGGGTGGAGTGCCATCTCCGAGTTGGGGAGGAGACCCTGCCCCAAGTGGAGGAGTTCAAGTACCTAGGAGTCTTGTTCACGAGTGAGGGAAGAGTGCATCGTGAGGTGCGACATCTTCTGTATCGATCCGTTGTGGTGAAGAAGGAGCTGAGCCGGAAGGCAAAGCTCTCAATTTACCGGTCGATCTACGTTCCCATCCCCACCTAATGTCATGAGCTTTGGGTTTTGACCGAAAGGACAAGATCACGGGTACAAGCGGCCGAAATTAGTTTCCTCCGCCGGGTGGCGGGGCTCTCCCTTAGAGATAGGGTGAGAAGCTCTGCCATCCGGGGGGAGCTCAAAGTAAAGCCGCTGCTCCTCCACATGGACAGGAGCCAGATGAGGTGGTTCGGGCATCTGGTCAGGATGCCACCCGAACGCCTCCCTAGGGAGGTGTTTAGGGCACGTCCGACCGGTAGGAGGCCACGGGGAAGACCCAGGGCACGTTGGGAAGACTATGTCTCCCGGCTGGCCTGGGAACGCCTCGGGATCCCCTAGGACAGGGGTCGGCAACATTTACCAGTCAAAGAGCCATTTTGACCAGTTTCACAAATTATAGAATACAATGGGAGCCGCAAAAACTTTTTGAAATTTTAAATGAAATAACACTGCATACATAGTTTTTTTTTTGCTTTGTGCTGTGTATAAATCAGAGGTCTCAGACACGCTGCCCACACCTTTATATGGAATCTTTAAGCTGGTGCGGCACGCGAGTTTTATATGAATAGCGCCTGTCAGCGTCATGCATGCCGTGATTGTATAGCATATAGCGCCGACTACAACCAGCGTGCCTGATCAGCCACAAGTTGTATCGGGCTTCCGCTTGCTCACATAGGTGACAGCAAGGCATACTTACTCAACAACCACACAGGTTACACTGACGGTGGCGGTATAAAAAAAACTTTAACACTCTTACTAATAATGCGCCACACTGTGAACCCACACCAAACAAGAATGACAAACACATTTCGGGAGAACATCTGCACCGTAACACAACATAAACACAACAGGACAAATACCCAGAATCCCATGCAGCCCTAACTCTTCCGGGATACATTATACACCCCCGCTACCAAACCCCGCCCACCTCAACCGTCGCACAGAGAGAGGGGGGGGGGGGTTGATGTGTGAGGGAGCAGACTTGGGGTAGGTGCGGGGTTTGGTGGTAGCAGGGGTGTATAATGTATCCCGGAAGAGTTAGGGCTGCATGGGATTCTGGGTGTTTGTTCTGTTGTGTTTATGTTGTGTTAAGGTGCAGATGTTCTCCCGAAATGTGTTTGTCATTCTTGTTTGGTTTTGGTTCAAAGTGTAGCGCAATATTAGTAAGAGTGTTAAAGTTGTTTTATATGGTCACCGTCAGTGTAACCTGTGTGGCTGTTGACCAAGTATGCCTTGCTGTCACGTACGTGTGCAAGCAGAAGATGTATATTGTATAACATTTGTTAGGCTGGCACACTGTTAATACTGATTGTGGAGGGCGCCGAATGTTGTACCATCATAGCACGCCCTTATTATATCTGTAAGGGTGAAAATCGGTGAATATTGATCCCGGGAGTTTTCTGCGAGAGGCACTGAATTCCGGAAGTCTCACGGGAAAATTGGGGGGTTCAGCAAGTAAGCTGCTGAGCCGCATCAGAGTGATCAAAGAGCCGCATGCGGCTCCGGAGCCGCGGGTTGCCGACCCCTGCCCTAGGAAGAGCTGGACGAAGTGGCTGGGGAGAGGAAAGTCTGGGCTTCTCTGCTTAGGCTGCTGCCCCAGCGATCCAACCTCGGATAAGCGGAAGAAGATGGATGGATGGATGGAGAAACATATACACTGTGGTGGCTTCTGCGGTGTTCCACGCCATCGTCTGCTGGGGTGGAGGGAGCATGGCCAGAGACAGGAGCAGACCCAACAAAGCAACTAAGAGAGCCGACTCCACTCTCGGCTGCCCACTAACTTGGCCAGTGTCCAGTCCGCGGCTGGTTGCGGCTCCGTCGTGCGGCGAAACAGCACCGACTTTTACGAGATGTCTCGTAATGTTTGTGATAAGGGGAGTTGTAGTAAAGCGAGCCACAAATAGTTTATTCTGTCCTTCCAGAGGGGCAGAAGCAAATAAACTCTGTCCTGCCATTCAAGATGACCGGCAACACCGAAGAACCACAACAATACCCACAGGCGGGCTTCTTTGACAGCTCTGACTTGACTGCTGCAATAGACCACAGTTTTGCCTTGCAGAACAACTACTTGAGTTTTCTATTTGTAGCAAGCAACAACACAATAGTGACATCATCCCTGGCAAGCACACACACACACACACACACACACACACACACACACACACACACACACACACACACAGACATCATTCAACTCTCGCTAACCACTCCCCTGTTTCCCCAGCCCACGTATCAGCTGGTATCAGACATAGGATACGCCTGTAATATGATTCTTTGATCTTTGAGGTGGGCGGGGTTTGGTGGTAGCGGGTGGTGTATATTGTAGCATCCCGGAAGAGTTAGTGCTGCAAGGGGTTGTGGGTATTTGTTCTGTTGTGTTTATGTTGTGTTACGGTGCGGATGTTCTCCCGAAATGTGTTTGTCATTCTTGTTTGGTGTGGGTTCACAGTGTGGCGCATATTTGTAACAGTGTTAAAGTTGTTTATACGGCCACCCTCAGTGTGACCTGTATGGCTGTTGACCAAGTATGCTTGCATTCACTTGTGTGTGTCTGTGTGAAAGCCGCATATATTATGTGACTGGGCCGGCACGCTGTTTGTATGGAGGAAAAGCGGACGTGAGGACAGGTTGTAGAGGACGCTAAAGGCAGTGCCTTTAAGGCATGCCCCCAATAATGTTGTCCGGGTGGAAATCGGGAGAATGGTTGCCCCGGGAGATTTTCGGGAGGGGCACTGAAATGCGGGAGTCTCCCGGGAATATCGGGAGGTTGAAACCATCCATCCATCCATCCATTTTCTACCGCTTATTCCCTTTGGGGTCGCGGGGGGCGCTGGAGCCTATCTCAGCTACAATCGGGCGGAAGGCGGGGTACACCCTGGACAAGTCGCCACCTCACCGATACCGATAATTTCCGATATTACATTTTAAAGCATTTATCGGCCGATAATATCGGACATCTCTAGTAGTGATGACGTCTATGTTTTCAAATGGAGGAGAAAATACCACATGAAAGTGGTTGGTTTTTGGCATCTTATTTATCCAGCTTCCATACTTGTTTTTTTTTTAATACACTTTACAAGAAATACAATGGCGGCAAAAACTCCGTAGCTTGCCAGCTTTCTGAGACTCTTATTTTGTTAGCGCAGGCAGGATGAAGCGGCGCTTTTATTGTGAAGACAGGAACTGTGCAGGCAGTCTTTAGAGATACGGCGCGTGAGTCTATAATACTTAGTTGTATTCAGGTCATGGAGTATTGTTGGCGGTTTTTGGATGTTTTTAGGAGGACTTTATGGGTGCAATGGAGTACTACCATTAGCTGCATTGTTGTATTTTACAACTTGAATGTAGAGATGTCCGATTATATCGGTCTGCCGATATTATCGGCCGATAAATGCTGTAAAATGTAATATCGGAAATTATCGGTATCGGTTTCAAAATGATCGGTATCGTTTAAAAAAGTAAAATGTATGACTTTTTAAAACGCCGCTGTGTACACAGAGAAGTACAGAGCGCCAATAAACCTTAAAGGCACTGCCTTTGCGTGCCGGCCCAGTCACATAATATCTACGGCTTTTCACACACACAAGTAAATGCAAGGCATACTTGGTCAACAGCCACACAGGTCACACTGAGGGTGGCCGTATAAACAACTTTAACACTGTTACAAATATGCGTCACACTGTGAACCCACACCAAACAAGAATGACAAACCTACTCAGTGGCCTAGTGGTTAGAGTGTCCGCCCTGGGATCGGTATACCAAAGACTATAAAAATGGGATCCATTACCTCCCTGCTTGGCACTCAGCATCAAGGGTTGGAATTGGGGGTTTAATCACCAAAATGATTCCCGGGCACGGCCACCGCTGCTGCTCACTGCTCACCTCACCTCCCAGGGGGTGATCCAGGGTGATGGGTCAAATGCAGAGAATAATCTTGCCACACCTAGTGTGTGTGTGACTTTAACAAACACATTTCGGGAGAACATCCGCACCGTAACACAACATAAACACAACAGAACAAATACCCAGAACCCCTTGCAGCACTAACTCTAACTAACTGACTTCAATAATAAATATGGCATTTTTTTTCCATAACTTGAGTTGATTTATTTTGGAAAACCTTGTTACATTGTTTAATGCATCCAGCGGGGCATCACAACAAAATTAGGCATAATAATGTGTTAATTCCACGACTGTATATATCGGTATCGGTAATTAAGAGTTGGACAATATCGGGATATCGGCAAAAAAAGCCATTATCGGACATCTCTACTTCAATGCATAAAAAAACAAAGACATGTGTTCTTGTCTTGCATAGAGATTTTATATGATATGCAAAATTCCAAGATAAATGCATTGTATTGTGACTCCGCCAAATTAAAACGCGTTAACAACAACAACAACTGATTTAAATCATGATAAACAACGGCAGCAGAAGAAAACAATTGCATTTAAATCATGTCTGTCATAAACACTGTCATTAGTTTTTCTTGTCAAGCATTCCGAACCCCATGACAACAAACGATTACCGGGTGGTGGTTACATAATTGTGATTCATTGCAATAAATGTTCAATCTGATTAATAATGATGATGAATTAATCTAATGAATGGCATACATTTTGACAGCCTTAATAATAGGTTAATGCTGGCTGCCTCGGGTGTATTGCTACATCAAATAAGTTGCTCGTTTACTTATATACACCTGGCACAAGGGTTCTGAAAGAAAAACAGAATACGGACCCAAGTAATATTCAGTGTCACGAGCAAGCGTCCTGTATTTTGGAAAGATTGCATAGGCACCGGGCCACAAGGACGTTACATACACATAGTTGACTGATATCCTATAGTAGGATGTGCTGCATTTGTAAAGACAGGAATGTATGATTAGAGGCAATCACAACAGCTGATCTGTCTCGCTGCCAGGTGGTTGCGAGTTTGAATCTCGGCTTGCATCTGTCTGCTTTGAGTATGTATGTTCTCCCCCCGTGCTCATATAGATTACATCCACGCTCTTTGGGTTCATTGAAGAGTCCAATATAAATATGAATGGTTGTTTGTTGAGGCGGATAAGCAGATACGCGGAAGAAAAAGGAAAGGATGGACAATAATAAGTAGAATGATATATTTAGCCATGGGTACCGTGTTTGGTACTTTTATAGGCACTGACCCAAATCTGTCGGTACTACCGAGTACCGTATTTTTCTGGACAATAGGGCACACTGGATTATAAGGCACACTGACGATGAGCGGGTCTGTTCAGGTTATTTTTTATTTTTAATAAAAAAGGCGCATTAAAGGGGTCATATTATGATTTTTTTTCCTGAATTTAAAACACTTCCTTGTGGTCTACATAACATGTGATGGTGGTTCTTTTGTCAAAAAGTTGCATAGATCAGTGATTTTCAACCATTGTCTTGTGTGCCGTGGGAAATTATGCCACTTCACCTAATTCAGGGGTCGGCAACCTTTACCACTCAAAGAGCCATTTTGACCAGTTTCACAAATTAAAGAAAACAATGGGAGCCACAAAAATCTTTTGATATATAAAATGAAATAACACTACATACAAAGTTTTATTTTTGCTTTGCGCAATGTATAAACCAAGGGTCTCAGACACGCGGCCCACACCTTAATATGAAAATGAAATGTCAGTGCGGCCCACGAGTTTTAAGTGAATGACGCTTGACATCATCACCCTCTCGATTTTTCCGGCAGACTACTAATTTCGGTTCTCTCGAACATGCCGTGATGGTGCGGCATTTAGCGCCCATTACAACTAGCGTGCCACACGTTGTTTAAGGCTTCTGCTTGTTCGTGTAAGTGAAAGTAATTCATACCTGCTCAACAACCACACAGGTTACACTGACGGTGGTGGTATAAAATTTTTTAACACTCTTACTAATAATGCGCCACACTGTGAACCCACACCAAACAAGAATGACAAACACATTTCGGGAGAACATCTGCACCGTAACACAACAAAACAAATACCCAGAATCCCATGCAGCCCTAACTCTTCCGGGCTACATTATACCGCTACCAAACCCTGCCCACCTCATCCGACGCACGGAGGTGGGGGTGTTGATGTGTGAGGGAGCAGGGTTGGGGTGGGGGCGGGGTTTGGTGGTAGCAGGGTTGTATAATGTAGCCCGGAAGAGTCAGGGCTGCATGGGATTCTGGGTATTTGTTCTGTTGTGTTTATGTTGTGTTAAGGTGCAGATGTTCTCCCGAAATGTGTTTGTCATTCTTGTTTGGTTTTGGTTCAAAGTGTGGCGCATTATTAGTAAGAGTGTTAAAGTTGTTTTATATGGCCACCGTCAGTGTAACCTGTGTGGCTGTTGAACAAGTATGCCTTGCTGTCACTTACGTGGCATGATTTTTGTACAGATTGTAGAGGACTCCAAATGCTGTACCATCATGGCACCCCCTTATTAATATTGTTAGGGTGAAAATCGGAGAATATTAATCCCGGTAATTTTCTGCGAGAGGCTCCGGAGCCGCGGGTTGCCGACCCCTGACCTAATTGGTCCAAAAAATATTTTTTTGCAAATCAATAATCATAATAATGTGCCTGCGCTGTGTAGAGCTTGGCAATCCCAATATGCAGAGCACAGCGAGAGACAGGTAAAAAGGTATGTAACGATTAAACCGAAAATGAATACAAAAGGCAAGTCCCGCTAGGAAAAAACACTGAAGCATAGGGATGGCTATGTAAAATAAAAGTAAAACTGAACTGGCTACAAAGTCAACAAAAACAGAATGCTGGACGACAGCAAAAACTTACAGCGTGTGGAGCAAAGACGGCGTCCACAAAGCACATCCGTACATGACATGACAATCAACAATGTCCCCACAAAGAAGGATAGCGTACGCACAACTTAAATAGTCTTGATTGCGAAAACAAAGCAGTTGCGGGCAATAGCGCTCAAAGGAAGGCGTGAAGCTGCTACAGGAGAACAACAACAAAACAGGAAGGGTCACCAAAATACCAGCGCAAGACGGGAACTAAAGCACTACACACAGGAAACAACAACAAACTTAAAATAAGGCACGGCAACCTGGTGGAGTTTCATTTTTTAACCTTTTCTGCTGGTAGTGTGCCTCCGTATTTTTTTTATGAAAAAAAGGTGCCTTGGCTCAAAAAAGGTTGAAAAACACTGGCATAGCTGATGTTTTACAGATCATCTTCAAGTCGCTTTCTGAGAGTCCCTTGAGGATGCGCCGTTTTGTAGGCGGTAGCTCACCTTCGACAGCGTCTTCTCCCCGTCATCTTTGTTGTAGCGTGCAAGGACGGGAGTGGAAGAAGTGTCAAAAGGTGGAGCTAACTGTTTTAATGGCATTCAGACTTTACTTCAATCAATAACGGAGCAGCATCTCCTCATCCGTGGCTCACAACGCCGGAAATGTGTCCCGTGAAAAAACGTCCGGCCGGAACTCTCTAATAACTAAAGTTCCTTGGGTGAATAATGTAAACTCACTACACTGGTAGTTTTTAGCTTATCCATTGTCACGGTTTGGTTGCGGCTTACTGCGCGGTTCGTTCTCCTGGGATGCAAACGGACGACTCCGGACAGGACTTGCGGGTAGGAACATAATTTAATCTTGAAACAAGACTCTAAGAGGTACAAAACAGAAAAAAAACCCGACGGGACAAGGTGTCGATCGCACTTGAAGCTAAGTACTTAGCATGGGTTAGGAGGCAAGCAAAACTTAGCACTGGAATCATGAACTAGAAAACTTACGAGATGTGGCATGAACAAACAAATCTTATCGAGATATATATCGGGTATCGCAGTGACGTGCGGTGAGGTTGATGGCTGGTGAGGCACTGACTTCATCACAGTCAGATTTACAAATATATGAACTCTAAAGAGTATCTTATTCACCATTTGATTGGCAGCAGTTAACGGGTTATATTTAAAAGCTCATACCAGCATTCTTCCCTGCTTGGCACTCAGCATCAAGGGTTGGAATTGGGGGTTAAATCACCAAAAATTATTCCCGGGCGCGGCTGCCCACAGCTCCCCTCAGGGTGAGCAAGGGGATGGGTCAAATGCAGAGGACAAATTTCACCACACCTAGTGTGTGTGACAATCATTGGTACTTTAACTTAACTTTATACATACAAAAAAGCACATTTAATTAAAAAAACGTATTATGATCTTACCTTTACTTATAAATGAAGTCCATGCGCAGCTCCTTTTGAACAAAAGCATCGATAACTTGTTTATATAAGTCTTCCTTATCTTTCTTCAGTTTTGAAAGTCTCTCTGTCTCGCTGGAGATCTTCCTTTAATTATTACCTCCTGCTTCCATTGAAAGTCCAGTTTAGAAAACTGTTTTATTTTAGATATGTAATCCTCCATGTTAAAAGTCCAGGAGAGAGGAAAAAATAAACGATCACTAACTGTTGCTGCTTGTTGTCACTTCTTCTGCAGCCTAGTAGTCACAAGAATGATCCCTGGGATCACTAGCGCCCTCTAGCACCAGGAGGCGGGATTACTGCGAGCCTCACACAGTGCGTCTTCGCAGCAGTTTTATGATTGCTCAGCACAAGAAATACGTTACACACATACAGTTGTTGACAAAAAACACTGTACATTATATACCTCAGCTAACTAAACTATGGAAATGTATAATATAGTTCATATAGCAATACGGTCTCACTGCACAGCAGGCCAGCAGTTAGCCGAGTCATTGCGCAATCCATGTTGAGGCACTGAGTGACGTGCCTCAACTGGCTGCTGATCACCGCACCGTCTCTTCTCAGTATTTGAACGGCAAATGTGAAAATTCAGCGATTTTGAATACAAATAATCTAAAACTAGTGAAGTTAAATGGAAAATAACTTTATAGTATAATCACTGAATACATATAACAATTTAATTAATTTTTTTTTCTTTTTACATTCTTTTTCTTTCCATTATGGCAGGTGAGGCGGGGTCTCACTGATCCACAGGTACCCATCCCTATATACTGTGTACTGTATTTGCTGTATATGGACCATCAAGATAGTTTGAAAACTGTTTGAATGTCTTGCTGTCCAGTAAAAACAAGCACATCCCAATGTGTGTTCCTATTTGGAACCACAATGCATGCTTCCAAGTTCATGATATGACTTTCGATGCAAAATGCATCAGCTTGTAGCAAAAAAAAAGTAACTCTGCATGTTCCCTTCCAACTTCCAGCATTAGTATGGCGCTTGTGGGTATGCGGACCCTCCCGTTTCTGTAGGCCGTGTGACGCCTTGATTGTGTGGGTATTCCCTTGGGCTTTGGGTCATTGTGGGTTTTTTTGTGACCCTTATGTTTTTGTATATCAAGCCAACCATAGAAGTTAATGTTGTTGTTATTGCTCTCACTTTTATCTATGGTCTCTGAAACCACGACAAGAATGAAGCACAACACTATCAGAGGAAGTATCGCAGGCTCACCGGTCGAACAGCAAATGTGTTCTGGCACCAAAAAGGCGTACGGACGACTCGTACTGCATGACTAAAAGCTAAAACAATACGGTACTCTCCTGACACGCTTGTTGCAAACTCACACTCCATCTTACACGCCGGTGTTTTTCAACCTTTTTTGAGCCAAGGCACATTTTTTGCGATGGAAAAAAATCAGCAGAAATCATTAAAAAACGAAACTCATTTGACAGTAAAGAGTCGTTGTCGCAATTGTTGGATATGACTTTAAACATAACCAAGCATGCATCACTATAGCTCTTGTCTCAAAGTAGGTGTACTGTCACCACCTGTCACATCACGCCCCGACTTATTTGGAGTTTTTTGCTGTTTTCCTGTGTGTAGTGTTTTAGTTCTTGTCTTGCGCTCCTATTTTGGTGGCTTTTTCTATTTTTTTGGTATTTTCCTGTAGCAGTTTAATGTCTTCCTTTGAGCGATATGTCCCGCATCTACTTTGTTTTAGCCATCAAGAATACTTAAGTTGTTTTTATCCTTCTTTCTGGGGACATTGTTGATTGTGGACGCCAACTTTGCTCCACAGTAAGTCTTTGCTGTCGTCCAGCATTCTGTTTTTGTTTACTTTGTAGCCAGTTCAGTTTTAGTTTCGTTCTTCAATGCCTTTTCTTAGGGGAACACACATTTTGTTTATTTTTGGTTTAAGCATTAGACACCTTTTTACCTGCACACTGCCTCCCGTTGTTTCCGACATTTACAAAGCAATTAGCTACCGGCTGCCACCTACTGATATGGAAGAGTATTAGGAGTGACAGATTGTTTGGTAAACGTATAGCATGTTCGATATGTTATAGTTATTTGAATGACTCTTACCATTATATGTTACGTTAACATACCAGGCACGTTCTCAGTTGGTTATTTATGCCTCATATAACGTACACTTATTCAGCCTGTTGTTCACTATTCTTTATTTATTTTAAATTGCCTTTCAAATGTCTATTTTTGGTGTTGGGTTTTATCAAATAAATTTCCCCCAAAAATGCGACTTATACTCCAGTGTGACTTATATATGTTTTTTTTCCTTCTTTATTATGCATTTTCGGCCGGTGCGACTTATACTCCGGAGCGACTTATACTCCAGAAGATACGGTACTTATTTTAAGGTATTTTTGGGTTCATTGAAGTTAGCTAATTTTACTTGTTTTGGAAAGTCTTGACAAGCCAAATTTTCTTGTTCTATTGGCAGATTATTATGCTTAGTTAAAATAAAATACCCCTAATTTTTGAATTATTTTTTCTTGTTTTTGAACACTGACTTTTTGCAGTGTGGGGACATTGTTGATTGTCATGTCATGTTCGGATGTACATTGTGGACGCCGCCTTTGCTCCACAGTAAGTCTTTGCTGTCGTCCAGCATTCTGTTTTTGTTTACTTTGTCGCCAGTTCAGTTTTAGTTTCGTTCTGCATAGCCTTCCCTAAGCTTCAATGCCTTTTCTTAGGGGAACTCACCTTTTGTTTATTTTTGGTTTAAGCATTAGACACCCTTTTACCTGCATGCTGCCTCCCGTTGTTTCCGACATTTACAAAGCAATTAGCTACCGGCTGCCACCTACTGATATGGAAGAGTATTACACGGTTACTCTGCCAAACTCTTGACAGCACCGACACTCAACAACAACACATCATTTGCAGACTATAATTACCGTATTTTTCGGATTATAAGTCGCAGTTTTTTTCATAGTTTGGCCGGGGGTGCGACTTATACCGTTTTTTTCGGACTATAAGTCGCTCCGGAGTATACGTCGCACCGGCCGAAAATGCACAATAAAGAAGGAAAAAAACATATATGTCGCACTGGAGTATAAGTCGCACAAATTTATTTGATAAAATCCAACACCAAGAATAGACATTTGAAAGGCAATTTAAAATAAATAAAGAATAGTGAACAACAGGCTTAATAAGTGTACGTTATATGAGGCATAAATAACCAACTGAGAACGTGCCTGGTATGTTAACGTAACATATTATGGTAAGAGTCATTCAAATAACTATAACATATAGAACATGCTATACGTTTACCAAACAATCTGTCACTCCTAATCGCTAAATCCCATGAAATCTTATACGTCTAGTCTCTTACGTGAATGAGCTAAATAATATTATTTGATATTTTACGGTAATGTGTTAATAATTTCACACATAAGTCGGCCCTGAGTATAAGTCGCACCCCCGGCCAAACTATGAAAAAACTGCGACTTATAGTCCGAAAAATACGGTAGTGTTTTAGTTCTTGTCTTGCGCTCCTATTTTGGTGGCTTTTTCTCTTTTTTTGGTGTTTTCCTGTAGCAGTTTCATGTCTTCCTTTGAGCGATATGTCCCGCATCTACTTTGTTTTAACCATCAAGAATACTTAAGTTGTTTTTTATCCTTCTTTCTGGGGACATTGTTGATTGTCATGTCATGTTCGGATGTACATTGTGGACGCCGCCTTTGCTCCACAGTAAGTCTTTGCTGTCGTCCAGCATTCTGTTTTTGTTTACTTTGTAGCCAGTTCAGTTTTAGTTTCGTTCTGCATAGCCTTCCCTAAGCTTCAATGCCTTTTCTTAGGGGCACTCACCTTTTGTTTATTTTTGGTTTAAGCATTAGATACCTTTTTACCTGCACACTGCCTCCCGCTGTTTCCAACATATACAAAGCAATGAGCTACCGGCTGCCACCTACTGATATGGAAGAGTATTACACGGTTACTCTGCCAAACTCTAGACAGCACCGACACTCAACAACAACACATCATTTGCAGACTATAATTACTGTATGCAAAAAATATGAAAAGTGGATGATGTTACACGCTATCTGTATATAATCATTGGTGCACCCATGCCTTCTTTGATCGTGGAACCACATGACCACTGACACTCACATACAAGCTTGTTGTATTCAGGCCGTACGCACCCTCCATGTGACGAAACAACAGCATTATACAACACTTCCGTGCTCCGAGGCAGTGTTCCTCGACCATTTCATTTATTGCCGGAGTGTCTTTAATTAAATAAAGCCTGGTGGTCACATGAGCAGTCCCATGGAGCGGATTCCGTGAAAATATATTATATCGGATTTGGAGAAAAAGATAAGGAGAAGGGATAAAAAAAAAAAAGGCAAAACGAGCAAGATCAGCAGTCCCTCCCCTCACTCACTAAGGCTAAAAGGAGCCAGAAGCAAGAGTAGGCCCCGAAATAATCAGTGGCTTTTTTCTCAGAACTCACTGGGTTTTTAATTATTTGTCCCATTTTGGAGCCTTAGCGCCTTGAATTTGGCAAGAATGTCTTATAGGACACCTAAAATAGATTAATTTGCAACATCAGGGGGCCGTCACATGCGTCGGGTCACATGCGTTGCTGTTGGCATTGAATCGCGATGTAACAAGAGAGCGTTATGAATGAAGGTAAAGAAGAAGAAGAAGAAGAAGGGCCACATGACTCTTGCCCTACTTTGTTCATCACTGCTCAAAAGTGGTTGTTTCTCAAACTTTTTTCCACCAAGTACACTGCAAAAAGTCAGTGTTCAAAAACAAGAAAAAAATATATAAAAATTAGGGATATTTTATTTGAACTAAGCAAAATTATCTGCCAATATAACAAGAAAATTCGGCTTGCCAAGACTTTCCAAAACAAATAAAATTAGCTAACCTCAATGAACCCCAAAATACCTTAAAATAAGTATATTCTCACTAATAACAAGTGCACTTTTCTTGGTAGAAAAAAAAAAAAGAGACGGTTTTGCTCAATATGTTGAAAAATATTCTTAAAATAAGTAAATGCCAGTGTCATTATCTTAAACGTAATGATATGCGCTCGGCATCATGATTTGTTTTTTCATGCTTTAGAATTTGATGCCAGCAACACGTGACAAAATAGTTGGGAAAGGTGGCAATAAATACTGATAAAGTTGAGGAATGCTCATCAAACACTTATTTGGAACATCCCACAGGTGAACAGGCAAATTGGGAACAGGTGGGTGCCATGATTGGGTATAAAAGTAGATTCCATGAAATGCTCAAACAAGGATGGGGCGAGGGTCACCACTTTGTCAACAAATGCGTGAGCAAATTGTTGAACAGTTTAAGAAAAACCTTTCTCAACCAGCTGTTGCAAGGAATTTAGGGATTTCACCATCTACGGTCCGTAATATCATCAAAGAGTTCAGAGAATCTGGAGAAATCACTGCACGTAAGCAGCTAAGCCCGTGACCTTCGATCCCTCAGGCTGTACTGCATCAACAAGCGACATCAGTGTGTAAAGGATATCACCACATGGGCTCAGGAACATTTCAGAAACCCACTGTCAGTAACTACAGTTGGTCGCTACATCTGTAAGTGCAAGTTAAAACTCTCCTATGCAAGGCGAAAACCGTTTATCAACAACACCCAGAAACTGCATCGGCTTCGCTGGTCCTGAGCTCATCTAAGATGGACTGATACAAAGTGGAAAAGTGTTCTGTGGTCTGACAAGTCCACATTTCAAATTGTTTTTGGAAACTGTGGACGTCGTGTCCTACGGACCAAAGAGAAAAAGAACCATCCGGATTGTTATAGGCGCAAAGTTGAAAAGCCAGCATCTGTGATGGTATGGGGGTGTATTAGTGCCCAAGACATGGGTAACTTACACATCTGTGAAGGCGCCATTAATGCTGAAAGGTCCATACAGATTTTGGAGCAACATATGTTGCCATCCAAGCAACGTTACCATGGACGCCCCTGCTTATTTCAGCAAGACAATGCCAAGCCACGTGTTACATCAACGTGGCTTCATAGTAAAAGAGTGCGGGTACTAGACTGGCCTGCCTGTAGTCCAGACCTGTCTCCCATTGAAAATGTGTGGCGCATTATGAAGCCTAAAATAGCACAACGGAGACCCCCGGACTGTTGAACAACTTAAGCTGTACATCAAGCAAGAATGGGAAAGAATTCCACCTGAGAAGCTTAAAAAATGTGTCTCCTCAGTTCCCAAACGTTTACTGAGTGTTGTTAAAAGGAAAAGCCATGTAACACAGTGGTGAACATGCCCTTTCCCAACTACTTTGGCACGTGTTGCAGCCATGACATTCTAAGTTAATTATTATTTGCAAAAAAAAATAAAGTTTGAGTTCGAACATCAAATATCTTGTCTTTGTAGTGCATTCAACTGAATATGGGTTGAAAAGGATTTGCAAATCATTGTATTCCGTTTATATTTACATCTAACACAATTTCCCAACTCATATGGAAACGGGGTTTGTATATATATATATATATACACAATTGTATATATATATATATATATATGTATATATATATGTATATATATATATATTAGAGATGTCCGATAATATCGGCCGATAAATGCTTTAAAATGTAATACAGGAAATTATCGGTATCGGTTTCAAAAAGTAAAATGTATGACTTTTTAAAACACCGCTGTGTACACGGACGTAGGGAGACTTACAGAGCGCCAATAAACCTTAAAGGCACTGCCTTTACGTGCCGGCCCAATCACATAATATCTACGGCTTTTCACACACACAAGTGAATGCAATCATACTTGGTCATCAGCCATACAGGTCACACTGAGGGTGGCCGTATAAACAACTTTAACACTGTTACAAATATGCGCCACACCGTGAACCCACACCAAACAAGAATGACAAACATTTCGGGAGAACATCCGAACCGTAACACAACACAAACACAACAGAACAAATACCCAGAACCCCTTGCAGCACTAACTTTTCCGGGAGGCTACAATATACACCCCTTGCTACCCGCTATCCCCAGAAACCCTGCCCCGCCTACTTCAACCTCCTCATGCTCTCTCAGGGAGAGCATGTCCCAAATTCCAATCTGCTGTTTTGAGGCATGTTAAAAAAAATAATGGACTTTGTGACTTCAATAATAAATATGGCAGTGCCATGTTGGCACTTTTTTTCCATAACTTGAGTTGATTTATTTTGGAAAACCTTGTTACATTGTTTAATGCATCCAGCGGGGCATCACAACAAAATTAGGCATAATAATGTGTTAATTCCACGACTGTATATATCGGTATCGGTTGATATCGGAATCGGTAATTAAGAGTTGGACAATATCGGAATATCGGATATCGGCAAAAAAGCCATTATCGGACATCTCTAATATATATATATATATATATATATATATATATATATATATATATATATATATATATATATATATATATATATATCATTACCTTCCTGCTTGGCACTTAGCATCAAGGGTTGGAATCGGGGGTTGAATCACCAAAAATGATTCCCGGGCGCGGCCACCGCTGCTGCCCACTGCTCCCCTCACCTCCCAGGGGGTGAACAAGGGGATGGGTCAAATGTAGAGGACACATTTCACCACACCTAGTGTGTGTGTGACATACATTGGTACTTTAACTTAACTAAACTAAATTTATTATATAAAAAAATACTTTTTTACTATGCATTGCATCTTAAGCGAAATAAATGCCTCTCACCTTAGTGCACCTTCAGCAGTAAAAAAAAAATACATAAAAAGGACTGCTTTTAAAGAGCCCATAAAAAGTAGTACATGTCCCCTGCCTGAAAGGAAACATAGCAAACCGCTGCAGGTAGGAGCATGATAAAATTGATAACCGCGTGGTGTTTGGATCTTAGTAAATCAGGCCTTTTTGCATCTACTTTCAACTTTGCACAAGCGCCGATGAAATTAGCGTCCAATATACGGGGTGTATTAATTGTGAATTTTAATCACAATAATAATCTGGGGGGAAAAAAACAGAACGGCAATGTAACGATATCAACACAACATTTAAACAAGTTCCTCATTCTCTGTCATTACATATAAGGATGGAATATTAAACAGTAATGATCACAGTGGTATAGATAGAAGAGTTTGGGAACAACAGCAACTCAGCCACCAAGTGGTAGGCCATGTAAACTGACAGAGAGGGATCAGCGGATGTGCATAGTGCAAAGACTTTCTGCACAGTCAGTTGTGACAAAGCTCCAAACTTCATGTGACCTTCCAATTAGCCCACGTACAGTACGCAGAGAGCTTCATGCAATGGGTTTCCATGGCCGAGCAGCTGTATCTAAGCCATACATCACCAAGTCCAATACAAAGCGTTGGATGCAGTGGTGTAAAGCATGTCACCACTGGACTCTAGCGCAGTGGAGACGCCTTCTCTGGACTGATGAATCACACTTTTCCATCTGGTAATCTGATGGACGAGTCTGGGTTTGGAGGTTGCCAAGAGAACGATACATTTCGGACTGCATTGTGCCGAGTGTGAAATTTGCTGGACGAGGGATTATGGTGTGGGGTTGTTTTTCCAGGAGTTGGGCATTGTAGCTGAGATAGGCTCCAGCGCCCCCCGCGACCCCAAAAGGGAATAAGCGGTAGAAAATGGATGGATGGATGGGCATGGCCCCTTAGTTCCAGTGAAAGGAACTTTGAATGCTCCAGGGTACCAAAAAATGTTGGACAATTCCATGCTCCCAACCTTGTGGGAACAGTTTGGAGCGGGCCCCTTCCTCTTCCAACATGGCAAGGTCCATAAAGACATGGATGACAGAGTCTGGTGTGGATGAACTTGACTGGCCTGCTCAGAGTCCTGACCTGAACCCGCTAGAACACCTTTGGGATGAATTAAAACAAAGACTGAGAGCCAGGCCTTCTCCACCAACATCAGTGTGTGACCTCATCAATGCTTTTTTGGAAGAATGGTGGAAAATTCCTATAAACACACTCCGCAACCTTGTGGACAGCCTTCCCAGAAGAGTTGAAGCTGTAATAACTGCAAAAGGTGGACCGACATCATATTGAACCCTATGGGTTAGGAATGGGATGGCACTTCACGTTCATATGTGAGTCAAGGACGTAGGTGTTTTTATGGTGTGTTCAAGGACCGCTAAACAGAGTAGGACAAGGCCTGCCAGAAGTAATAAATAATATTAATAGATTTTGTTACACACTTTTCATTCGAATACATTTTAAAATGCTACAGTACAAACCAATATTCAAAACAATAAAAGCATAGCCATTAAATCAGATAAAATACTAAGACTAAAATACTATCAGTGAAGCATAAGAAACAAAACATGCCAAATAGTGGCTTTTCTATTTATTTTGGTTATTTAAAAAAAAAAAAGGTTTTCTAATAAAGTAAATCATGTACTTTTTGAGCCAATTCAACAATACCGTGATTATAATGATAACCATGATCATTTTTAGACACAGTAATTGTGATATGAAACGTTAATATTGTTACATCCCTAATTACGTATTCTGTAATTGGTTGATGAAAACAGTACACATAACTAAACAAAATGAAAAAAATACCATCTCCAAACCCCGTTTCCATATGAGTTGGGAAATTGTGTTAGATGTAAATATAAACGGAATACAATGATTTGCAAATCCTTTTCAACCCATATTCAGTTGAATATGCAACAAAGACAACATATTTGATGTTCAAACTCATAAACATTTTTTTTTTGTTGCAAAAAAATCATTAACTTTAGAATTTGATGCCAGCAACACGTGACAAAGAAGTTGGGAAAGGTGGCAATAAATACTGATAAAGTTGAGGAATGCTCATCAAACACTTATTTGGAACATCCCACAGGTGAACAGGCAAATTGGGAACAGGTGGGTGCCATGATTGGGTATAAAAGTAGATTTCATGAAATGCTCAGTCATTCACAAACAAGGATGGGGCGAGGGTCACCACTTTGTCAACAAATGCGTGAGCAAATTGTTGAACAGTTTAAGAAAAACCTTTCTCAACCAGCTATTGCAAGGAATTTAGGGATTTCACCATCTACGGTACGTAATATCATCAAAGGGTTCAGAGAATCTGGAGAAATCACTGCACGTAAACAGCTAAGCCCGTGACCTTCGATCCCTCAGGCTGTACTGCATCAACAAGCGACATCAGTGTGTAAAGGATATCACCACATGGGCTCAGGAACACTTCAGAAACCCACTGTCAGTAACTACAGTTGGTCGCTACATCTGTAAGTGCAAGTTAAAACTCTCCTATGCAAGGCGAAAACCGTTTATCAACAACACCCAGAAACGCCGTCGGCTTCGCTGGGCCTGAGCTCATCTAAGATGGACTGATACAAAGTGGAAAAGTGTTCTGTGGTCTGACGAGTCCACATTTCAAATTGTTTTTGGAAACTGTGGACGTCGTGTCCTTCGGACCAAAGAGGAAAAGAACCATCCGAATTGTTATAGGCGCAAAGTTGAAAAGCCAGCATCTGTGATGGTATGGGGGTGTATTAGTGCCCAAGACATGGGTAACTTACACATCTGTGAAGGCGCCATTAATGCTGAAAGGTACATACAGCTTTTGGAGCAACATATGTTGCCATCCAAGCAACGTTACCATGGACGCCCCTGCTTATTTCAGCAAGACAATGCCAAGCCACGTGTTACATCAACGTGGCTTCATAGTAAAAGAGTGCGGGTACTAGACTGGCCTGCTTGTAGTCCAAACCTGTCTCCCATTGAAAATGTGTGGCGCATTATGAAGCCCAAAATACCACAACAGAGAACCCCGGACTGTTGAACAACTTAAGCTGTACATCAAGCAAGAATGGGAAAGAATTCCACCTGAGAAGCTTCAAAAATGTGTCTCCTCAGTTCCCAAACGTTTACTGAGTGTTGTTAAAAGGAAAGGCCATGTAACACAGTGGTGAACATGCCCTTTCCCAACTACTGTGTCACGTGTTGCAGCCATGAAATTCTAAGTTAATTATTATTTGCAAAAAAAAAATAAAGTTAATGAGTTTGAACATCAAATATCTTGTCTTTGTAGCGCATTCAATTGAATATGGGTTGAAAAGGATTTGCAAATCATTGTATTCCGTTTATATTTACATCTAACACAATTTCCCAACTCATATGGAAACGGGATTTGTACTTAAGGGTGTAACGGTACACAAAAATTTCGGTTCGGTACGTACCTCGGTTTAGAGGTCATGGTTCGGTTCATTTTCGGTAAAGTAAGAAAACAACAAAATATATATTTTCTGGTTATTTATTTATCAAAATTTGTAAACAATGGCTTTATCCTTTTAACATTGCTTTAAAATAGCTGTGTGTGTGATGGATGTGAGCCACCACTAGGCTGATCAGTGCAACAGCAGGCAGTCATGAATGCTAAGCATAACAATAACATACATATACACACAGGGTCCATTGCCAGGGTTAATGTGGTCAACATATACCAAATAAAAACTAAATAAGATAAGGCTCAGAATTGGTTTCTTAACAAAACCTTTCCACATATAAAGTGCAACATTAAACTGCTTCAAGTTGTTGCTCAGATTAAATAAAATGACAAAACTTTTCTTCTACATACAAAAAGTGCAACAATAAACAGTTTCAAGTCAACTCAGCCTCAGATTGACTTTTCTTCCCCCCCAGACTTTAACCCTGGTGACTTTCACTCAATTGTCATGTTTTTTGCCAGAAAAATCAGTTTATCCACATTGTCTGCAGAAAGAGCAGACCTGCTTGCAGTTAAAATGTCTCCAGCTGTGGAAAATACCCTTTCGCTGGGCACGGAGGTAGCAGGTATGGCGAGGTAGTGCCTGGGTAACTTGGCAGTAAGAGGATATATTGTTCTTCCACCATAAAAGTGGGTCAAAATCTAGTTTTTAATGCAATATGGTCTTAAATCTGCTGCTATAAAAACATTTGTTATTGCTTTAGCCCTGCCTGACTCGCCGAGGAGAGGCTGCTTGAATGCGATGGGAGCTGTGTTTGTTCGTCTTTCTCTTCGTTGAAGCGATGTTATCCATTGTTGTATCGCACCGCGAAACCGGAATGTTCCCAAACGGGAGATCTTAACGAGGCAGGAGGGTCTTCCAGCTCTGACTTTTTAATGTTGTCGTAGCCCGGTCGTTGTCGTAGTGTGCCCTGAAATACAGTCTGGTGTGCCGTGGGAGATTATGTAATTTCACCTAATTGGGTTAAAAATATTTTTTGCACACAATTAATTATAATCCGTAAAAAATGTGGCGTTGTTAAGTGTCTGTACTGTCTAGAGCTCGGCAGAGTAACCGTGTAATACCCTTCCATATCACTAGGTGGCAGCAGGTAGTTAATTGCTTTGTAGATGTCGGGAACACGTGGTGTCATGATCAAATTTTTGCAGACAGCGGGAGGCAACGTGCGGGTAATAAGGTATCTTATCCATTGCACCGGTCGCCAGGTGCAATGGACGTCGAGTGGATCTAGCATAATATTGTGAGAGTCCAGTCCATAGTGCAAAAGGCGAGTGCCGCTAAGAAAAGGCATTGATGCTTAGGGATGGCTATGCAAAATGAAACTACAACTGGCTGCAAAGTAAACAAAACCAGAATGCTGGACGACAGCAAAGACTTACAGCGTGTGGAGCAGACGGCGTCCACAAAGTACATCCGTACATGACTTGATAATCAACAATGTCCCCACAAAGAAGGAAAGCGTCCGCACAATTTAAATAGTCTTGATTGCGAAAACAAAGCAGATGTGGAGAATAGCGCTCAAGGAAGACATGAAACTGCTGCAGGAAAATACCAACAAAACAGGAAAAAACACCAAAATAGGAGCACAAGACTAGGACTAAATCACTACACACAGGAAAACAGCAAAAAACTAAAAATAAGTCACGGCGTGATGTGACATGTCGTGACAGTACACCTACTTTGAGACAAGAGCTACAGTGATGCATGCTTGGTTATGGTTAAAATTCATATCCAACAATTACGAGAACAACTTTTTACTGTCAACATCGCCTACTGAGTTTAGTTTTCTAATGATTTCTGCTGGTGGTGTGCCTCAGGATTTTTTCAATGAAAAAAATGTGCCTTGGCTCAAAAAAGGTTGAAAAACACTGGTTTACACAACGTGCGGTACGCTACTTAATATGTCCGTGTGGAAACTCGTTCGGTACCACCTACGAACTGAACCGAACCCCCCGTACCGAAACGGTTCAATACAAATACACGTACCGTTACACCCTTACATCTACCGTATTTTTCGGAGTATAAGTCGCACCGTAGTATAAGTCGCACCTGCCGAAAATGCATAATAAAGAAGGAAAAAAACATATATAAGTCGCACTGGAGCCCGGCCAAACTATGAAAAAAACTGCGACTTATAGTCCGAAAAATACGGTACTACTAATTTAAATCCTTTGGTTTTACCCAAAAGTCCTCCTCTGTCTATGGAATTATTCCCTGAGTTTATAAACAATACCAAAACACAGTACAAAAAGAGAAGAATTGTTCATCCAGCCATCCATCAATCCATTTTCTACCGCTTGTCCCTCTGACAAGCTACCACAATAGGGCACAAAGAGCATACTTGCCAACCCTCCCGGATTTTCCGGGAGACTCCCGAAATTCAGCGCCTCTCCCGAAAACCTCCCGGGACAAATTTTCTCCCGAAAATCTCCCAAAATTCAGGCGGAGCTGGAGGCCACGCCCCCTCCAGCTCCATGCGGACCTGAGTTTGCTTTCCCACAATATAAAGAACGTCTACAGTAAAGCAGTCCGTCTGCCGTAAACAGCAATGTTGTGACACTCTTAAACAGGACAATACTGCCATCTAGTGCATTTGATGAAAGCACTTTTGTGCGTGCCACACAGCAATGCATCATCAGAGAGGGTGTTCAGCATGGTTAGAAAGATAGTGACAGAGAATAGAACAAGGATGGACAATTCAACCCTTAACTCAACAATGAGTAGATGAGTGTTATGTGTGTGTATATGTGTAAATAAATGAACACTGAAATTCAAGTATTTCTTTTATATATATATATATATATATATATATATATATATATATATATATATATATATATATATATATATATATATATATATATATATATATATATATATATATGTGTATATATATATATATATATACATATACCCACCCATCCATCCATCCATCCATTTTCTACCGCTTATTTCCTTCGGGGTCGCGGGGATATATATATATATATATATATATATATATATATATATATATATATATATATATATATATATATATATATATATATATGAAATACTTGACTTGGTGAATCCTAGCTGTAAATATACTCCTCCCCTCTTAACCACGCCTCCGCCCCAACCACGCCCCCCGCACCCACCCCCCACCCCCCACCTCCCGAAATTGGAGGTCTCAAGGTTGGCAAGTATGACAAAGAGTCTGCGTGGAGATCTGCTTCCTAATTAAAAGTACAATTTCAATGTGGCAAGTCCCATGAATAAAACACAAAATCCTTTCCTTCTGTCAAAGGTGCTCTAATAGTGATTACAATACATATAAAAAATAGAAATAAATGCATACTGAAATACAAGATGAACACCATTTTTTCTTGTTTATTTTGTAAGTACAAAGTACATACTTGCCAACCTTGAGACCTCCGATTTCGGGGGGGTGGGGGTGGGCGTGGTCGGGGTGGGACGGGGTCGTGGTTGGGGGCGTGGCTAAAAGGGGAGGGGTATATTTACAGCTAAAATTCACCAAGTCAAGTATTTCATATATATATATATATATATATATATAAGAAATACTTGACGTTCAGTGAATTCTAGATATATATATATATATATATATATATATATGTATTTTATTATATATATATATATATATATATATGTATAAAATAAATACTTGAATTTCAGTGTTCATTTATTTACACACACATAACACTCATCTACTCATTGTTGAGTTAAGGGTTGAATTGTCCATCCTTGTTCTATTCTCTGTCACTATTTTTCGAACCATGCTTAACACCCTCTGTGATGATGCATTGCTGTGTGGCACGCACAAAAGTGCTTTCATCAAATGCACTAGATGGCAGTATTGTCCTGTTTAAGAGTGTCACAACATTGCTGTTTACGGCAGACGAACTGCTTTACGGTATACAAAAAAGTGACTGCTGTTGTTGTGTGTTGTTACCGCGCTGGGAGGACGTTAATGAAACTGCCTAACAATAAACCCACATAAGAAACCAAGAACTCGCCCTCCATCATTCTACAGTTATAACGTCATTGGGCAGGTACGCTTTTTTATATTATGGAGGACCTGAGTCCGCCTGAATTTCGGGAGATTTTCGGGAGAAAATTTGTCCCGGGAGGTTTTCGGGAGAGGCGCTGAATTTCGGGAGTCTCCCGGAAAATCCGGGAGGGTTGGCAAGTATGACAAAGTATGATGCTATTTTTGGGGTGTTTTTTTTTTTACACCGTGCATGTAGTTATTTCTGTTTCTTCGCTCTTGTTTCGACTTCCTGTGTGCTTTCCTTTCCTGTCACTGCACTTCTGGCCTGGGCTCTGTCTCCCTCACCTGTTTCTTGTTGGAAATGAGGGCACATCTGTTCCCGGTTGCCAATCAAGCTGCTCTAAATGCTAGCCCTGTCCTTTTTTGCACGTTGTTAGTGCTCTACCGGGACAGGTGTTTGGTTGTGTCCTGAATAATTTCGGTGTCCTGTGCACTACCGAGCTGCACTCACCTTATTTTGTGATTAAATATACATTACGCCTGCTGGTTCTCTGCATATTGGGGTCACGTTGCAAGCAATGCTTCCTGCTCCTGACATACCAGTTGTGGAAACTTAATGTTCTGGCAAAACAAGCTTGTTCCCTTAATTTGGGTTGATAATAAAATGAGTAGCTGTGGGCGATTTTCAAACCCCGTTTCCATATGAGTTGGGAAATTGTGTTAGATGTAAATATAAACGGAATACAATGATTTGCAAATCATTTTCAACCCATATTCAGTTGAATATGCTACAAAGACAACAGATTTGAAGTTCAAAATGATAAACATTTTTTTGTTGTTGCAAATAATCATTAACTTTAGAATTTGATGCCAGCAAAGAAGTTGGGAAAGGTGGCAATAAATACTGATAAAGTTGAGGAATGCTCATCAAACACTTATTTGGAACATCCCACAGGTGAACAGGCAAATTGGGAACAGGTGGGTGCCATGATTGGGTATAAAAGTAGATTCCATGAAAGCTCAGTCATTCACAAACAAGGATGGGGCGAGGGTCACCACTTTGTCAACAAATGCGTGAGCAAATTTTTGAACAGTTTAAGAAAAACCTTTCTCAACCAGCTATTGCAAGGAATTTTGGGATTTCACCAGCTACGGTCCGTAATATCATCAAAGGGTTCAGAGAATCTGGAGAAATCACTGCACGTAAGCAGCTAAGCCCGTGACCTTCGATCCCTCAGGCTGTACTGCGTCAACAAGCAACATCAGTGTGTAAAGGATATCCCCACATGGGCTCAGGAACACTTCAGAAACCCACTGTCAGTAACTACAGTTGTTCGCTACATCTGTAAGTGTGAGTTAAAACTCTCCTATGTGAGGCGAAAACCGTTTATCAACAACACCCAGAAACGGCGTCGGCTTCGCTGGGCCTGAGCTCATCTAAGATGGACTGATACAAAGTGGAAAAGTGTTCTGTGGTCTGACAAGTCCACATTTCAAATTGTTTTTGGAAACTGTGGACGTTGTGTCCTCCGGACCAAAGAGGAAAACAACCATCCGGATTGTTATAGGCACAAAGTTGAAAAGCCAGCATCTGTGATGGTATGGGGGTGTATTAGTGCCCAAGACATGGGTAACTTACACATCTGTGAAGGCGCCATTAATGCTGAAAGGTACATACAGGTTTTGGAGCAACATATGTTGCCATCCAAGCAACGTTACCATGGACGCCCCTGCTTATTTCAGCAAGACAATGCCAAGCCACGTGTTACATCAACGTGGCTTCATAGTAAAAGAGTGCGGGTACTTGACTGGCCTGCCTGTAGTCCAGACCTGTCTCCCATTGAAAATGTGTGGCGCATTATGAAGCCTAAAATACCACAACGGAGACCCCCGGACTGTTGAACAACTTAAGCTGTACATCAAGCAAGAATGGGAAAGAATTCCACCTGAGAAGCTTAAAAAATGTGTCTCCTCAGTTCCCAAACGTTTACTGAGTGTTGTTAAAAGGAAAGGCCATGTAACACAGTGGTGAACATGCCCTTTCCCAACTACTTTGGCACGTGTTGCAGCCATGAAATTCTAAGTTAATTATTATTTGCAAAAAAAAATAAAGTTTGAGTTTGAACATCAAATATGTTGTCTTTGTAGTGCATTCAATTGAATATGGGTTGAAAAGGATTTGCAAATCATTGTATTCCGTTCATATTTACATCCAACACAATTTCCCAACTCATATGGAAACGGGGTTTGTACATTTTGTAAAAGGTTGGAGACCCCTGGTCTCGACTCTTATCAGTGTACTTGTTGATTTCCTTACTTTCTGCGGTTCTGACTGTACATCTTAAAGTTTACCAAGCACGTATTTCGTGTGTTGTTTCAAACTAGTTTACCGGCAAGTGATTAGCATACCTTCTTGTCTGTTCTTGCTTCTGCTCTTAGGCGGTGTGTTTAGCCACATCCTCCAGTCCTCCTCATACACTTGGCTGCTAGCTGCCTTTGTCAGCTGAGGGACCAAAACACATCAATTATCAGCCAATGGGATTTGGCTTTTTTTATTGCTATTGAAAGACATTACCATATTTTTCGGAGTATAAGTCGCTCCGGAGTATAAGTCGCACCGGCCGAAAATGCATAATAAAGAAGGAAAAAAACATTAATAAGTCGCACTGGAGTATAAGTCGCATTTTTTGGGGAAATGTATTTGATAAACCCAACACCAAGAATAGACATTTGAAAGGCAATTTAAAATAAATAAAGAATAGTGAACAACAGGCTGAATAAGTGTACGTTATATGAGGCATAAATAACCAACTGAGAACGTGCCTGGTATGTTAACGTAACATATTATGGTAAGAGTCATTCAAATAACTATAACATATAGAACATGCTATACGTTTACCAAACAATCTGTCACTCCTAATCGCTAAATCCCATGAAATCTTATACGTCTAGTCTCTTACGTGAATGAGCTAAATAATATTATTTGATATTTTACGGTAATGTGTTAATAATTTCACACATAAGTCGCTCCTGAGTATAAGTCGCACCCCCGGCCAAACTATGAAAAAAACTGCGACTTATAGTCCGAAAAGTACGGTAATAGGCATTGGTTAATCCAGTCTTTTTCAACCACTTGTGCCGCGGCACACTAGTGTGTCTGGTGTGCCGTGGGAAATTATGCAACTTCACCTAATTGGTCCCAAAAATATTTTTTTCAAATCAATAATTATAATCTGCAAATAATGCGCCGTTGCTTAGTGTCTGTGCTGTGTAGAGCTCGGCAGGGTAAACCACGTAATACTCCATGCCAGTAGGTGGCAGCTGGTAATTACCGTATTTTTCGGAGTATAAGTCGCACCGGAGTATAAGTCGCACCTGCCGAAAATGCATAATAAAGAAGGAAAAAAACATATATAAGTTGCACTGGAGCCCGGCCAAACTATGAAAAAAAAAAGCGACTTATAGTCCGAAAAATATGGTAATTGCTTTGTAAAAGTCGGAATGTGTCGGGTGAAACGAGGATGGTTTGTTGTGATCACAATATACAGGTAAAAACGTGTATTTTGCTTAAACCCAAAATGAACATAAGGAAAAGGCAATGAAGCATACGAATGGCTATGCAAAAACACAAGTAAAACTGAACTGGCTACCAAGTAAACAGAATGTTGGATGACAGCAAAAACTTACGGCGTCCACCAAGTACATCCGTACATGACATGACAATCAACAATGTCCGCACAAAGAAGGATAGCAACAACTTAAATAGCTTTGCTTGCTAACACAAAGCAGGTGCGGGGAAGACATGGAACTGCTACAGGAAAACACCAACAAAACAGGAAGGGCCACCAAAATAATAGCGCAAGACAAAAACTAAAGCACTACACAGGAAAACACCAACAAACTCAAAATAAGGCACGACGACCTGGCGGAGTTTCATTTTTTAACGTTTTCTGCTGGTGGTGTGCCCCCGGAATTTTCGAAAAAACACTGGGTTAATCACATAATTTTTCATAAAAAAACTGCCAATTGATCGGTTCATCCCTCGTCCGATCAGATTGCTCCTTAAAGGGGAACATTATCACAATTTCAGAATGGTTAAAACCATTAAAAATCAGTTCCCAGTGGCTTATTATATTTTTTTTTCAAAATTTTACCCATCACGCAATATCCCTAAAAAAAGCTTCAAAGTGCCTGATTTTAACCATCGTTATAAACACCCGTCCATTTTCCTGTGACGTCACATAGTGAAGCCAACACAAACAAACATGGCGGAAAGAACAGCAAGCTATAGCGACATTAGCTCGGATTCAGACTCGGATTTCAGCGGCTTAAGCGATTCAACAGATTACGCATGTATTGAAACGGATGGTTGTAGTGTGGAGGCAGGTAGCGAAAACGAAATTGAAGAAGAAACTGAAGCTATTGAGCCATATCGGTTTGAACCGTATGCAAGCGAAACCGACGAAAACGACACGACAGCCAGCGACACGGGAGAAAGCCAGGACGAATTCGGCGATCGCCTTCTAACCAACGATTGGTATGTGTTTGTTTGGCATTAAAGGAAACTAACAACTATGAACTAGGTTTACGGCATATGAAATACTTTTGGCAACAACATGCACTTTGAGAGTGCAGACAGCCCAATTTTCATCAATTAATATATTCTGTAGACATACCCTCATCCGCTATCTTTTACTGAAAGCTGATCTGTCCAGTTTAAGGGACGGTGTGAGCCAAGACATCCAGGGGGTTTAGCTCGCTCGTCTGCGGGAACAAACTGCCGCCATTGCTTGCCGTGCTACCGAGGACCTTTGTCCCTGAATTGCTCACACACTCCGGCAGATTCAATGGGGGTCTGGCGGCAGATTTCTTTGACTTTATCGTTGGAAATGCATCTGCTTTGAGTGTCGCAGGATATCCACACATTCTTGCCATCTCTGTCGTAGCATAGCTTTCGTCGGTAAAGTGTGCGGAACAAACGTCCAATTTCTTGCCACTTTCGCATCTTTGGGCCACTGGTGCAACTTGAATCCGTCCCTGTTCGTGTTGTTACACCCTCCGACAACACACCGACGAGGCATGATGTCTCCAAGGTACGGAAAACAGTCGAAAAAACGGAAAATAACAGAGCTGATTTGACTCTGTGTTTGAGAAAATGGCGGATTGCTTCCCGAGAGCGAATAATAGAAAGGCGTTTAATTCGCCAAAATTCACCCATTTAGAGTTCGGAAATCGGTTAAAAAAATATATGGTCTTTTTTCTGCAACATCAAGGTATATATTGACGCTTACATAGGTCTGGTGATAATGTTCCCCTTTAAGGATGCATGCTTAATCGGCTCTCAAACCTGGTGTGTTTGCATCTGTTTGTCATGACTTGTCGTTGTTATAGGACATGTTTGGCCCCATTGTGGCCTTTTTTGCATTTGTACTATAAAAGGCAGAGACCAAGTCACCAACACATGGGATTATTTGTAAGGGTGTCCTAATAAGACTTTCATTTTCGATATAATACTGAGTGTTGGCCTATACCAGGGGTCGGCAACCCGCGGCTCCGGAGCCGCATGCGGCTCTTTGATCACTCTGATGCGGCTCAGCAGCTTACTTGCTGAATCCCCCAATTTTCCCGTGAGACTTACGGATTTCAGTGCCTCTCGCAGAAAACTTTTAATGTTCACCGATTTTCACCCTTATAGCTATAATAAGGGCGTGCCATGATGGTACAACATTTGGCGCCCTCTACAATCTGTATTAACAGCGTGCCAGCCCAACACTTCCATCCATCCATCCATCCATCTTCTTCCGCTTATCCGAGGTCGGGTCGCGGGGGCAGCAGCCTAAGCAGGGAAGCCCAGACTTCCCTCTCCCCAGCTACTTCGTCCAGCTCCTCCCGGGGGATCCCGAGGCGTTCCCAGGCCAGCCGGGAGACATAGTCTTCCCAACGTGTCCTGGGTCTTCCTCGTGGCCTCCTACCGGTCGGACATGCCCTAAACACCTCCTTAGGGAGGCGCTCGGGTGGCATCCTGACCAGATGCCCGAACCACCTCATCTGGCTCCTCTCGATGTGGAGGAGCAGCGGCTTTACTTTGAGCTCCCCCCGGATGACAGAGCTTCTCACCCTATCTCTAAGGGAGAGCCCCGCCACCCGGCGGAGGAAACTCATTTCGGCCGCTTGTACCCGTGATCTTGTCCTTTCGGTCATAACCCAAAGCTCATGACCATAGGTGAGGATGGGAACGTAGATCGACCGGTAAATTGAGAGCTTTGCCTTCCGGCTCAGCTCCTTCTTCACCACAACGGATCGATACAGCGTCCACATTACTGAAGACGCCGCACCGATCCGCCTGTCGATCTCACGATCCACTCTTCCCTCACTCGTGAACAAGACTCCAAGGTACTTGAACTCCTCCACTTGGGGCAAGATCTCCTCCCCAACCCGGAGATGGCACTCCACCCTTTTCCGGGCGAGAACCATGGACTCGGACTTGGAGGTGCTGATTCTCATCCCAGTCGCTTCACACTCAGCTGCGAACCGATCCAGTGAGAGCTGAAGATCCTGGCCAGATGAAGCCATCAGGACCAAATCATCTGCAAAAAGCAGAGACCTAATCCTGCAGCCACCAAACCGGATCCCCTCAACGCCTTGACTGCGCCTAGAAATTCTGTCCATAAAAGTTATGAACAGAATCGGTGACAAAGGGCAGCCTTGGCGGAGTCCAACCCTCACCGGAAACGTGTCCGACTTACTGCCGGCAATGCGAACCAAGCTCTGACACTGATCATACAGGGAGCGGACCGCCACAATCAGACAGTCCGAAACCCCATACTCTCTGAGCACTCCCCACAGGACTTCCCGAGGGACACGGTCGAATGCCTTCTCCAAGTCCACAAAGCACATGTAGACTGGTTGGGCAAACTCCCATGCACCCTCAAGGACCCTGCCGAGAGTATAGAGCTGGTCCACAGTTCCACGACCAGGACGAAAACCACACTGTTCCTCCTGAATCCGAGGTTCGACTATCCGGCGTAGCCTCCTCTCCAGTACACCTGAATAGACCTTACCGGGAAGGCTGAGGAGTGTGATCCCACGATAGTTAGAACACACCCTCCGGTTCCCCTTTTTAAAGAGAGGAACCACCACCCCGGTCTGCCAATCCAGAGGTACTGCCCCCGATGTCCACGCGATGCTGCAGAGTCTTGTCAACCAAGACAGCCCTACAGCATCCAGAGCCTTAAGGAACTCCGGGTGGATCTCATCCACCCCCGGGGCCTTGCCACCGAGGAGCTTTTTAACTACCTCAGCAACCTCAGCCCCAGAAATAGGAGAGCCCACCACAGATTCCTCAGGCACTGCTTCCTCATAGGAAGACGTGTTGGTGGGATTGAGGAGGTCTTCGAAGTATTCCCTCCACCGATCCACAACTTCCGCAGTCGAGGTCAGCAGAACACCATCCGCACCATACACGGTGTTGGTAGAGCACTGCTTCCCCTTCCTGAGGCGGTGGATGGTGGTCCAGAATCGCTTCGAAGCCGTCCGGAAGTCGTTTTCCATGGCTTCCCCGAACTCCTCCCATGTCCGAGTTTTTGCCTCCGCGACCGCTGAAGCCGCACACCGCTTGGCCTGTCGGTACCTGTCCGCTGCCTCAGGAGTCCCATGAGCCAAAAGAACCCGATAGGACTCCTTCTTCAGCTTGACGGCATCCCTCACCGCCGGTGTCCACCAACGGGTTCTAGGATTACCGCCACGACAGGCACCAACTACCCTGCGGCCACAGCTCCAATCAGCCGCCTCGACAATAGAGGTGCGGAACATGGTCCACTCGGACTCAATGTCCAGCACCTCCCTCGTGACATGTTCAAAGTTCTTCCGGAGGTGGGAATTGAAACTCTCTCTGACAGGAGACTCTGCCAGACGTTCCCAGCAAACCCTCACAATGTGTTTGGGCCTGCCAGGTCTGTCCGGCATCCTCCCCCACCATCGCAGCCAACTTACCACCAGGTGGTGATCGGTAGAAAGCTCCGCCCCTCTCTTCACCCGAGTGTCCAAAACATGAGGCCGCAAATCCGATGACACAACTACAAAGTCGATCATAGAACTGCGGCCTAGGGTGTCCTGGTGCCAAGTGCACATATGGACACCCTTATGCTTGAACATGGTGTTCGTTATGGACAATCCGTGACGGGCACAAAAGTCCAATAACAAAACACCACTTGGGTTCAGATCCGGGCGGCCATTCTTCCCAATCACGCCTCTCCAGGTTTCACTGTCGTTGCCAATATGAGCGTTGAAGTCCCCCAGTAGAACGAGGGAATCACCCGGGGGAGCACTCTCAAGTACTCCCTCGAGTGAATCCAAAAAGGGTGGGTACTCTGAGCTGCTGTTTGGCGCGTAAGCGCAAACAACAGTCAGGACCCGTCCCCCCACCCGAAGGCGGAGGGAAGCTACCCTCTCGTCCACCGGGTTGAACTCCAACATGCAGGCTCTGAGCCGGGGGGCAACAAGAATTGCCACCCCAGCCCGTCGCCTCCCACTGCTGGCAACGCCAGAGTGGAAGAGAGTCCAGCCCCTCTCGAGAGAACTGGTTCCAGAGCCCTTGCTGTGCGTCGAGGTGAGTCCGACTATATCCAACCGGAACTTCTCTACCTCGCGCACTAGCTCAGGCTCCTTCCCCCCCAGCGAGGTGACGTTCCACGTCCCAAGAGCTAGCTTCTGTAGCCGAGGATCGGACCGCCAAGTGCCCTGCCTTCGGCTACCGCCCAGCTCACATTGCACCCGACCTCTATGGCCCCTGCTATGGGTGGTGAGCCCATTGGAGGGGGGACCCACGTTGCCTCTTCGGGCTGTGCCCGGCCGGGCCCCATGGGGACAGGCCCGGCCACCAGGCGCTCGCCATCGTGCCCCAACTCCGGGCCTGGCTCCGGAGGGGGGCCCCGGTGACCCGCGTCCGGGCGAGGGAAATCTGAGTCTCGGTTCTTGCATTTCCATAGAAGTCTTCGAGCTGCTCTTTGTCTGATCCCTCACCTAGGACCTGTTTGTCTTGGGAGACCCTACCAGGGGGCATGGAAGCCCCCGGACAACATAGCTCCTAGGATCATTGGGACACGCAAACTCCTCTACCACGTTAAGGTGGCAGCTCAGAGAGGAGTCCAACACTTGTTATACAATATACATCTTCTGCTTGCACACATATGTGACAGTAAGGCATACTTGCTCAACAGCCACACAGGTTACACTGACGGTGACCATATAAAACAACTTTAACACTCTTACTAATAATGCGCCACACTTTGAACCAAAACCAAACAAGAATGACAAACACATTTCGGGAGAACATCTGCACCTTAACACAACATAAACACAACAGAACAAACACCCAGAATCCCATGCAGCCCTGACTCTTCCGGGCTACATTATACACCCCTGCTACCACCAACCCCCCCCCCCCCCCCCCCCCCCTCTCTCTCTGTGCGTCAGTTGAGGTGGGCGGGGTTTGGTAGCGGGGGTATATAATGTATCCCGGAAGAGTTAGGGCTGCATGGGATTCTGGGTATTTGTCCTGTTGTGTTTATGTTGTGTTACGGTGCAGATGTTCTCCCGAAATGTGTTTGTCATTCTTGTTTGGTGTGGATTCACAGTGTGGCGCATTATTAGTAAGGGTGTTAAAGTTTTGTTTTTTTATACCGCCACCGTCAGTGTAACCTGTGTGGTTGTTGAGCAAGTATGCCTTGCTGTCACCTACGTGAGCAAGCGGAAGCCCCATTCAACATGTGGCTGATCAGGCACGCTGGTTGTAGTGGGCGCTATATTCTGTACCATCACGGCACGCATGACGCTGACAAGCGCTATTCATTTAAAACCCGCGTGCCGCACCAGCTTAAAAATTCCATAAAAAGGTGTGGGCAGCGTGTCTGAGACCCCTGGTTTAAACATATCACAAAGCAAAAAAAAAACTTTGTATGCAGTGTTATTTCATTTAAAATTTAAAAATTTTTTGCGGCTCCCATTGTTATCTATAATTTGTGAAACTGGTCAAAATGGCTCTTTGACTGGTAAAGGTTGCCGACCCCTGGCATATACCGATATTGATATATCGATATTACTTCCTGTCGCGAGACTGAGCATGAAAACTAAGAAAAAAACGATTTGGACGGTCCCAGGAAATCAATCAACGCTCGGTTCTCAACCTTACCAATTAGTAGACCCTTCTGACACAGATTAACATCTCATCCAAGACCACAGGATGTCATAGACATGGTTGTTTACCAGTAGACAAGATAGTCACTGTGTCAGTTTTGGGTTCAGTAACTGGTTTCCAGCTAAAAACGATAATTAGCCCTTCACTCATTTTTGGTAGAAAAAAATATGAAATACTGTCATCCAAAGAAAGAAATGAATAATGTTTTGGACCAGACTAACTATCGAAATAAGGACATTAGAACTCAGTTTAACTGAGTTCGAAAAAGTATCGCAATACCGTTTGTTGCCATATTCACTGCAAAAAGTCAGTGCTCAAAAACAAGAAAAAAAATACAAAAATTAGGGGTATTTTATTTGAACGAAGCAAAATTATCTGCCAATAGAACAAGAACATTTGGCTTGTCAAGACTTTCCAAAACAAGTCAAATTAGCTAACTTCAATTAACCCCAAAATACCTTAAAATAAGTATATTCTCACTAATAACAAGTGCACCTTTCTTGGTAGGAAAAAAAATGAGACCTCTTTGCTCAATACGTTGAAAAATATTCTTAAATTAAGTGCCGTATTTTTCGGACTATAAGTCGCAGTTTTTTTCATAGTTTGGCCGGGCTCCAGTGCGACTTATATATGTATTTTTTCCTTCTTTATTATGCATTTTCGGCAGGTGCGACTTATACTCCGGTGCGACTTATACTCCGAAAAATACGGTAAATGCTAGTGCCATTATCTTGACATAATGATATGTGCTCGGCATTACATTTCTTGAAACCAGCAAACTTATACTAAAAACTAATTTATTGTTCTTAATGGAAAGACAACAAGGCAACCGAATTAAACAAGTTGAAAAACGTATTCGGGTGTTACCATTTAGTGGTTCATTGTACGGAATATGTGCTGTACTGTGCAATCTACTAATAAAAGTTTCAATCAATCAATCAATACTCTCGGGGTCTCCTAGCCGCTCAGGCAAATCATATTGTCTAAAAATGCATTTTTCTATCGATAACATGACATCATCGCGCCAAGTGCGTGCTCTTTCAGTCAATTAGTGCACATATATACAGCCGGGCCCCCGGCCAAACATTTTTTAATTGTAATTTTGAAGAATTTATCTGAATGTGCATGAACTATTTCTGTTCAAAATTGTTAGAAAAGTCACATGTTAAATGTTTAAATATTAACTGTCAGTTTACTGTACTGTGCCAACTGTACTACTATATGAGTACCTATTTTCTATTGTTTCATTGAAAATAAAACAGCAAAAGTCCATTTGGCTGTCATCTGTTTTAATTATGAGACACAATTGTGTCAAAGTCATGATTTTTTTTTCATGCTTGAAATAAGAAATTATTACTTTAAAAAGTAGTTTTATACTTGTGAGTGTTTATGACACAGCTTTGCAACACTTGATATTCTAGTTTCAAGCATGCTTTACTCAATATAGGTCATCAAATCTCAGCTAAAAGCTGTAATATCTTACTGAGATCATTTAGGACCAAAACCCTTAAAACAAGTAAAACACTCTAACATAAAATCTGCTTAAAGGCCTACTGAAATGCGATTTTCTTATTTAAACGGGGATAGCAGGTCCATTCTATGTGTCATACTTGATCATTTCGCGATATTGCCATATTTTTGCTGAAAGGATTTAGTAGAGAACATCGACGATAAAGTTTGCATCTTTTGGTCGCTGATAAAAAAGCCTTGCCTGTACCGGAAGTAGCAGACGAGTAGCGTGACGTCACAGGTTGTGGAGCTCCTCACATCCGCACATTGTTTACAATCATGGCCACCAGCAGCGAGAGCGATTCGGACCGAGAAAGCGACGATTTCCCCATTAATTTGAGCGAGGATGAAAGATTCGTGGATGAGGAAAGTGAGAGTGAAGGACTAGAGGGCAGTGGGAGCGATTCAGATAGGGAAGATGCTGTGAGAGGCGGGTGGGACCTGATATTCAGCTGGGAATGACTAAAACAGTAAATAAACACAAGACATATATACACTCTATTAGCCACAACACAACCAGGCTTATATTTAATATGCCACAAATTAATCCCGCATAACAAACACCTCCCCCCTCCCGTCCATATAACCCGCCAATACAACTCAAACACCTGCACAACACACTCAATCCCACAGCCCAAAGTACCGTTCACCTCCCCAAAGTTCATACAGCACATATATTTCCCCAAAGTCCCCAAAGTTACGTACGTGACATGCACATAGCGGCACGCACGTACGGGCAAGCGATCAAATGTTTGGAAGCCGCAGCTGCATGCGTACTCACGGTACCGTGTCTGCGTATCCAACTCAAAGTCCTCCTGGTAAGAGTCTCTGTTGTCCCAGTTCTCCACAGGCCAATGGTAAAGATTGACTGTCATCTTCCGGGAATGTAAACAATGAAACACCGGCTGTGTTATCCGGCACAACACCTGCCGCAATACACCGCTTCCCACCTACAGCTTTCTTCTTTGCTGTCTCCATTGTTCATTGAACAAATTGCAAAAGATTCACCAACACAGATGTCCTGAATACTGTGGAATTTTGCGATGAAAACAGACGACTTAATAGCTGGCCACCATGCTGTCCCAAAATGTCCTCTACAATCCGTGACGTCACGCGCTGACGTCATCATATCGAGACGTTTTCAGCAGGATATTTTGCGCAAAATTTAAAATTGCACTTTAGTAATTGTTGCGTTTGGACCAGTTGTTCCTCCCAGGGAATTCAAGTTGCTGGCCACTCCCAAGCTCTTTTATGACAGTACAGCTGAGTAGAAGAACCACCAGAGACAGAATAGGTATTTTGTAATTGTATCTCCAAAGCCTTGGAAATAGAATGAGACCAGTCCAGCATAGAACATTCAATCGCGCAGCTAAGATGGTCTGATGTAAAATATGGAAACCTTCTCTTCTATAAAGTGTCTCTCCCTCCCACCCTCGTTGTCTCTCTTTCCAGCCCAAACGCATGCCCATTGTCCTCCTCAGCTGGACACAGGAACAGATAAGGAAAAGGAGTATCTGTCCTCCTTACATTCCTAAAGTGAAGGTTAGCACACAGTACATGCAGAAAATTAAACGATAACAAATAAAGAACACTAGCTGTTTTGTACTATGACTATGGTTTAAAAGAAGTAACACACAAATATGGATACATCTAATTATCTGCCTCCGTCATAAGCTAACCCGGCCGTATTGGCATGTGTTGCAATGTTAAGATTTCATCATTGATATATAAACTATCAGACTGCGTGGTCGGTAGTAGTGGCTTTCAGTAGGCCTTCAATGAGAAGAATTATCTTATCAGACAGAAAATAAGCAAATATCGCCCTTATTTGAGATATTTAATCTTACTTAGATTTCAGTTTTTGCAGTGTTGATCATTTTTTGCACCCTTTCAGGAAACATAGCTGTGCTAGAAAGACTGCATCAGCTGCTGTTATGTAATGCAGTTAGCATTCGAGCCTACCTGTGTTTGGATGTAGAGCAGCTTTTTCGGGGCTTTTTATTCCTGAGGGACAAAGACACTGAAATGTGGAACGCTCTGCAGAGTGAAAGGACAAGAAAAGGAGTTCAATTAAAATGATTCATCACCAGCAATGACTGCGGCAAGAGATATGAAGAAAGATTAATGGCAGATAATTCATTTCTGAAATTTACATAACTTAATGGCGCTCGTTTTTTTTGACACTGCTCGGACGTCGACGTTATGAAAAATTCGATACAAGGAAAATGGGTGAAAATAAAATATTAGGGGTGTAACGGTACGTGTGTTTGTATTGAACCGTTTCGGTACGGGGGTTTCGGTTCGGTTCGGAGGTGAACCGAACGAGTTTCCACACAAATATATTAAGTAGCCGCCTCCGCTTCCTTCTGCCTGTTTCTGTCAGTCCTCTACACAGCACCCAGCATTGTTCCACCCACACAACCATCTGATTGGTTACAAACAGAGTGGTAACAGCCAATCAGCAGTCCGCATTCAAAGCAGTAACAGACAATCAGCAGTGCGTATTCAGAGCGCATGTAGTCAGTGTTTAGCAGGTAAGCATCAGGCAGCGGACTCTCCCCAAATGATAATAAACACCTCCCAGTCAACTACTAGTAACATCACTATGAACCCGTTGACCTTCTAGAAATATAAAAGGCAGCTCAGCTCGCTCGCAGTCCTGGCTTGAGGTGAAGGCTAACGGCTGTAACGTTAGCTCATTTTGCGGTGTGTGTGTGTGTTACGGACAGCAAAGCCCTGTCTGTCTGTTATTTCACTTTACCTTTTTCTGTGTTGATTGAGCTGTGTTGAAGCAGCAAAAAAGGACATTATGTTAAATGAAGAGTTCATGTCTCTGATAGTTGATATAATAATGTAACTGCATCATTAAGCCTACATGAACTCCATGGTGTTCAGGGATGAATAGTCTCTCCTATTGCTATTGTATCATTTTTTCAGCTATAGTTACATTAATCATTAGTAATGCAGCAGCCTAGTTTTGAATGGCAGGGTCCCTGCTATCACGTGTTGATAAAAATATAACATTTATATAATAAATCAACTACAGGCTTCCCAAATGCTGTAATAAATTAAGCATGATGAGTTGACTTGAAACTGTTTAATGTTGCACTTTTTATATGTAGAAGAAAAGTTTTGTCATTGTATTTAATCTGAGCAACAACTTGAGGCAGTTTAATGTTGATTAACGTGGGCAGAATTATTATAGTGTTCCCATTGTTAAAAGGATAAAGCCATTGTTAAAAAATTTATATTTTGTTGTTTTCTTACTGTACCGAAAATGAACCGAACCGTGACCTCTAAACCGAGGTACGTACCGAACGGAAATTTTTGTGTACCGTTACACTCCTAAAAAAAATTTTTTTTTTAACCTACAGCAGTTTGTTGACATGCTTTACCCCCATTTGTGCATTTTCTTATTTAGTTTTCGTATATTTCATAAACCTACCTAACAGAACAGCTGCACTCTTTTCTGTTAAACGTCTCGACTCCAATGACAATATATTTCATACAATCTAAAAAAACAAAACTCTTTGCTAGTTGCTGTGGTATAATCCAACTAAATGCTGCCATGCTTTTATTTTGAATTATAGATTATAGGCAGAGTTTCATGAAACGTTCAAGTAATGTCCGAATTCCGAAATAGAAATTGGAACGGCCGATAAATGCTTTAAAATGTAATATCGGAAATTATCGGTATCGGTTTCAAAATTATCGGTATCGGTTTCAAAAAGTAAAATGTATGACTTATTAAAACGCTGCTGTGTACACGGACGTAGGGAGAAGTACAGAGCGCCAATAAACCTTGAAGGCACTGCCTTTGCGTGCCGGCCCAGTCACATAATATCTACGGCTTTTGACACACACACACAAGTGAATGCAATGCATACTTGATCAACAGCCATACAAGTCACACTGAGGGTGGCCGTATAAACAACTTTAACACTGTTACAAATATGCGCCACACTGTGAACCCACACCAAACAAGAATGACAAACACATTTCGGGAGAACATCCGCACCGTAACACAACAGAACAAATACCCAGAACCCCTTGCAGCACTAACTCTTCCGGGACGCTACAATATACACCCCCCCGCTACCCCTTAGAAACCCCGCCCACCTCAACCTCCTCATGCTCTCTCAGGGAAAGCATGTCCCAAATTCCAAGCTGCTGTTTTGAGGCATGTTAAAAAAAATAATACACTTTGTGACTTCAATAATAAATATGGCAGTGCCATGTTGGCACTTTGTTTTTTCCATAACTTGAGTTGATTTATTTTGGAAAACCTTGTTGCATTGTTTAATGCATCCAGCGGGGCATCACAACAAAATTAGGCATAATAATGTGTTAATTCCACGACTGTATATATCGGCATCGGCTGATATCGGTATCGGTAATTAAGAGTTGGACAATATCGGAATATCGGATATCGGCAAAAAAGCCATTATCCAACATCTCTAATATATATATATATATATATATATTTATATATATATATGTATATGTGTATATATATATATATATATATATATATATATATATATATATATATATATATATATATATATATATGTATGTATGTATATATGTATGTATGTATATATGTATGTATGTATGTATATATATATGTATGTATGTATGTATATATGTATGTATGTATATATGTATGTGTATATGTATATATATATATATATATATGTTTATATATACACATATACAGTATGTGTTTATATATATATATATATATATATATATATATATGTATATGTCACATGAAGTTTGGAGCTCTATAGCAACAGAAAGTCGGCGACCTCTTTGCACTATGCGCTTCATCATCCACTGACCCCTCTCTGTCGGACGTATGGCTTAGATGCAGCTGCTCGGCCATGGTAACCCATTGCATGAAGCTCTCTGCGTACTGTACGTGGGCTAATTGGAAGGTCACATGAAGTTTGGCGCTCTGTAGCAACTGACTGTGCAGAAAGCCTTTGCACTATGCGCTTCCCCTCTCTGTCAGTTTACATGGCCTACCACTTGGTGGCTGAGTTGCTGTTGTTCCCAACCTCTTCTATTTTCTCATAACAAAGCCGACAACTTTGGAATATTTAGGAGCTAGGAAATTTCACATACTGGATTTGTTGCACAGGTGGCATGCTATGACAGTTCAACGCTGGAAATCACTGAGAGCGGCCCATTCTTTCACAAATGTTTGTAGAAACAGTCTCCGTGCCTAAGTGCTTGATTTTATACACCTGTGGGCCAGGTGATTAGGACACCTGGTTCTGATCACGTGGATTGGTGGCAATATAATGTATGTTACACAAAAAAACTATTTTTTTGGACGTAGATGAAAGTAGGTTTAATTGTTTTGTGACACGCCAACACACACACACAATCAGGGCGGGAGGACCAGAGGAGCCATAAGGGAGAAAGAGAGAGAGCGAAAGAGGGAGGGGTGAGAGGGAAATAACCAGTGTAGTCAGTCTGAGAGCAGGCAGAGTAACGCTCGTGCTGCCTGGCGACTGTCAAGAGCTCGACAATCTGTTCAAGCGGTGCACTTTAGCGGGGGTCAACGTCAATGTTCAGGTCACGGGGAGGTTGTTGGAGTTCAGACCTGCGTGTCAAGGTACCGTAGATCAACATTGGCTGTTTGCACGCGGCTTTGAGGACCGGCGCTACTGTACACCCGACAACTTCACTGCAAACAGCAGCTGAGTACTGTACTCAGTAAATTAAGAGACAGACCGATCAAGGAGAGCAACATGCATATTCTGCAGCCATACTGCATCAATAGGTTGGTGTGTATATGTGTGTGTGTGTGTGTGTCCTTGTTTGTTGTATTGATACATGCATCACTTTCATATTGCAAATATTCAGTTGATAAAAAAAACAAAATCATGTTTGTTTATTGCAATGTGTGGGCTTTGGAACGATACTTCCTCAAATGATGTGTTGAAACTTTGACTGCAAGCACATTCAAACATTTGGGGAGACTTTCAGTTTCTAAAGATCTGAGTCAGCCTTCTTTTTCCTGTCATTGTGGCGGATGTTAGACATCTTGAGCCTCGAAGGCGTTGGGAGTCTTATGTGTTTGTTTTTTGACTTGGCTGTTTGTCGGAACTCTAGTACGGTACATTCCCGGTTTGATGTTACTATCTGTGTTTATTTATAGCGCCATGCGAAGCTTTAATGCTTATGATAGCCACAATGCTAAGTTTTTATTACCTCAAGCTGTTTTTGACACTTGACAACTGCTCGGTGGCCTAGGGGCAGTGTTTTTCAACCACTGTGCCGCGGCACACTAGTAGTAAATAGTCTAAAAAAACTCCTTTGTCCCACACGCCATCAGACTGTACAACTCCTCTCTGGGGCACTAGGATGACAGGGGATATGCAAAACAATAACAATTGTTTTTTAAAAGTGCAATATATTTTCATAAAATGGTCATTACTGCCTAGTTTCTCTTGTTATATTCTTATTTTGACTTATATTTGTATTCTTATTGTTGCTTTTTATTTTGGGGAGGAGAGGAGGGGCTACTAGGATGACAGGGATATGCAAAACAATAACAATTGTTTTTTAAAAGTGCAATATATTTTCATAAAATGGTCATTACTGCCTAGTTTCTCTTGTTATATTCTTATTTTGACTTATATTGTTATTCTTATTGTTGATTTTTATTTTGGGGAGGGGTGAGGGTACTAGGATGACAGGGGATATGCAAAACAATAACAATTATTTTTTTAAAGTGCAATATATTTTCATAAAATGGTCATTACTGCCTAGTTTCTCTTGTTATATTATTATTTTTACTGTTATATTTTAATTATTATTGTTGCTTTTTATTTTGGGGAGGAGGGGGGGTACTAGGATGACAGGGGATGCAAAACAATAATTGTTTTTAAAAAGTGCAATATATTTTCATAAAATGGTCATTACTGCCTAGTTTCTCTTATTATATTCTTATTTTTACTGTTATATTTTTATTCTTATTGTTGCTTTTTATTTTGGGTAGGAGGGGGGGTACTAGGATGACAGGGGATGCAAAACAATAAGAATTGTTTTTTAAAAGTGCAATATATTTTCATAAAATGGTCATTACTGCCTAGTTTCTCTTGTTATATTCTTATTTTTACTGTTATATTTTTATTCTTATTGTTGCTTTTTATTTTGGGGAGGAGAGGAGGGGCTACTAGGATGACAGGGGATGCAAAACAATAATTGTTTTTAAAAAGTGCAATATATTTTCATAACATGGTCATTACTGCCTAGTTTCTCTTATTATATTCTTATTTTTACTGTTATTTTTTTATTCTTATTGTTGCTTTTTATTTTGGGGAGGAGGGGGGGTACTAGCATGACAGGGGATGCAAAACAATAACAATTGTTTTTTAAAAGTGCAATATATTTTCATAAAATGGTCACTACTGCCTAGTTTCTCTTATTATATTCTTATTTTTACTGTTATGTATTTTTATTTTTATTTTGGGGAGGAAGGAGGGTACTAGGATGGCAGGGGATGCAAAACAATAAGAATTGTTTTTTAAAAGTGCAATATATTTTCATAAAATGGTCATTACTGCCTAGTTTCTCTTGTTATATTCTTATTTTGACTTATATTTTTATTCTTATTGTTGCTTTTTATTTTGGGGAGTAGAGGAGGGGCTACTAGGATGACAGGGGATGCAAAACAATAATTGTTTTTTAAAAGTGTGAAATATTTTCATAACATGGTCACTACTGCCTAGTTTCTCTTGTTATATTCTTATTTTTACTGTTATATTTTTATTATTATTATTGTTGCTTTTTATTTTGGGGAGGAGGGGGGGTGTACTAGGATGACAGGGGATGCAAAACAATAATTGTTTTTAAAAAGTGCAATATATTTTCATAAAATGGTCATTACTGCCTAGTTTCTCTTGTTATATTCTTATTTTTACTGTTATGTTTATTCTTATTATTGATTTTTATTTTGGGGAGGGGGGGGGGGGGTACTAGGATGACAGGGGATGCAAAACAATAACAATTATTTTTTTAAAGTGCAATATATTTTCATAAAATGGTCATTACTGCCTAGTTTCTCTTGTTATATTCTTATTTTGACTTATATTTTTATTTTTATTGTTGATTTTTATTTTGGGGAGGGTGGGGAGGGTACTAGGATGACAGGGGATATGCAAAACAATAACAATTATTTTTTTAAAGTGCAATATATTTTCATTAAATGGTCATTACTGCCTAGTTTCTCTTGTTATATTCTTATTTTTATTGTTATATTTTTATTCTTATTGTTGCTTTTTATTTTGGGGAGGGGGGGTACTAGGATGACAGGGGATGCAAATCAATAATTGTTTTTTAAAAGTGCAATATATTTTCATAAAATGGTCATTAGTGCCTAGTTTCTCTTGTTATATTATTATTTTTACTGTTATATTTTTATTCTTATTGGTGCTTTTTATTTTGGGGAGGGGGGGTACTAGGATGACAGGGGATGCAAAACAATAATTGTTTTTTAAAAGTGCAATATATTTTCATAAAATGGTCATTACTGCCTAGTTTCTCTTGTTATATTCTTATTTTTACTGTTATATTTTTATTGTTGCTTTTTATTTTGGGGAGGGGGGGTACTAGGATGACAGGGATATGCAAGACAATAACAATTGTTTTTAAAAAGTGCAATATATTTTCATAAAATGGTCATTACTGCCTAGTTTCTCTTATTATACTCTTATTTTTACTGTTATATTTTTATTTTTTTTTATTTTGGGGAGGAAGGAGGGTACTAGGATGGCAGGGGATGCAAAACAATAACAATTGTTTTTTAAAAGTGCAATATATTTTCATAAAATGGTCATTACTGCCTAGTTTCTCTTGTTATATTCTTATTTTGACTTATATTGTTATTCTTATTGTTGATTTTTATTTTGGGGAGGAGGGGGGGTACTAGGATGACAGGGGATGCAAAACAATAATTGTTTTTAAAAAGTGCAATATATTTTCATAAAATGGTCATTACTGCCTAGTTTCTCTTATTATATTCTTATTTTGACTGTTATATTTTTATTCTTATTGTTGCTTTTTATTTTGGGTAGGGGGGGGTACTAGGATGACAGGGGATGCAAAACAATAAGAATTGTTTTTTAAAAGTGCAATGTATTTTCATAAAATGGTCATTACTGCCTAGTTTCTCTTGTTATATTCTTATTTTTACTGTTATATTTTTATTCTTATTGTTGCTTTTTATTTTGGGGAGGAGAGGAGGGGCTACTAGGATGACAGGGGATGCAAAACAATAATTGTTTTTAAAAAGTGCAATATATTTTCATAACATGGTCATTACTGCCTAGTTTCTCTTATTATATTCTTATTTTTACTGTTATATTTTTATTGTTGATTTTTATTTTGGGGAGGGGGGATACTAGGATGACAGGGGATGCAAAACAATAACAATTGTTTTTTAAAAGTGCAATATATTTTCATAACATGGTCATTACTGCCTAGTTTCTCTTATTATATTCTTATTTTTACTGTTATTTTTTTATTCTTATTGTTGCTTTTTATTTTGGGGAGGAGGGGGGGTACTAGCATGACAGGGGATGCAAAACAATAAGAATTGTTTTTTAAAAGTGCAATATATTTTCATAAAATGGTCACTACTGCCTAGTTTCTCTTGTTATATTCTTATTTTGACTTATATTTTTATTCTTATTGTTGCTTTTTATTTTGGGGAGGAGAGGAGGGGCTACTAGGATGACAGGGGATGCAAAACAATAATTGTTTTTTAAAAGTGTAAAATATTTTCATAACATGGTCACTACTGCCTAGTTTCTCTTGTTATATTCTTATTTTTACTGTTATATTTTTATTATTATTATTGTTGCTTTTTATTTTGGGGAAGAGGTGGGGATGACAGGGGATGCAAAACAATAATTGTTTTTAAAAAGTGCAATATATTTTCATAAAATGGTCATTACTGCCTAGTTTCTCTTGTTATATTCTTATTTTTACTGTTATGTTTATTCTTATTATTGATTTTTATTTGGGGGGGGTACTAGGATGACAGGGGATGCAAAACAATAACAATTCTTTTTTAAAAGTGCAATATATTTTCATAAAATGGTCATTACTGCCTAGTTTCTCTTGTTATATTCTTATTTTGACTTATATTTTTATTTTTATTGTTGATTTTTATTTTGGGGAGGGCGGGGAGGGTACTAGGATGACAGGGGATATGCAAAACAATAACAATTATTTTTTTAAAGTGCAATATATTTTCATTAAATGGTCATTACTGCCTAGTTTCTCTTGTTATATTCTTATTTTTATTGTTATATTTTTATTCTTATTGTTGCTTTTTATTTTGGGGAGGGGGGTACTAGGATGACAGGTGATGCAAATCAATAATTGTTTTTTAAAAGTGCAATATATTTTCATAAAATGGTCATTAGTGCCTAGTTTCTCTTGTTATATTCTTATTTTTACTGTTATATTTTTATTCTTATTGGTGCTTTTTATTTTGGGGAGGGGGGGTACTAGGATGACAGGGGATGCAAAACAATAACAATTGTTTTTTAAAAGTGCAATATATGTTCATAAAATGGTCATTACTGCCTAGTTTCTCTTGTTATATTCTTATTTTCTCCAAACTACGGTCCGCGGGCCAGATACGCCCCGCCAGCGTCCAAAATCCGGCCCGCAAGAAGTACCAAATTATAATTTTTTTTAAATCTGTCCTTCCTAATCCATTTATATACACACACACACACATTATATATATATATATATATATATATATATATATATATATATATATATATATATATATATATATATATATATATATATACCGTATTTTTCGGACTATAAGCCGCAGTTTTTTTTTCTTATACTCAAGAGCGACTTATGTGTGAAATTATTAACACATTACCGTAAAATATCAAATAAACCCCGAAGGGAATAAGCAGTAGAAAATGGATGGATGGATTATTTAGCTCATTCACGTAAGAGACTAGACGTATAAGATTTCATGGGATTTAGCGATTAGGAGTGACAGATTGTTTGGTAAACGTATAGCATGTTCTATATGTTATAGTTATTTGAATGACTCTTACCATAATATGTTACGTTAACATACCAGGCACGTTCTCAGTTGGTTATTTATGCCTCAAATAACGTACACTTATTCAGCCTGTTGTTCACTATTCTTTATTTATTTTAAATTGCCTTTCAAATGTCTATTCTTGGTGTTGGCTTTTATCAAATAAATTTCCCCCAAAAATGCGACTTATACTCCAATGCGAATTATATATGTTTTTTTCCTTCTTTATTATGCATTTTCGGCCGGTGCGACTTATACTCCGGAGCGACTTATAGCCCGAAAAATATGGTGTGTATATATATATATATATATATATATAAATATATATATATATATATATATGTTTTTGTTTTTTTCATGTAAAGCAGGGTTTGGGGACCATATATATATATATATATATATATATATATATATATATATATATATATATATATATATGGGAGTTTGCCCAACCAGTCTACATGTGCTTTGTGGACTTGGAGAAGGCATTCGACCGTGTCCCTCGGGAAGTCCTGTGGGGAGTGCTCAGAGAGTATGGGGTATAGGACTGTCTGATTGTGGCAGTCCGCTCCCTGTATGATCAGTGTCAGAGCTTGGTCCGCATTGCCGGCAGTAAGTCGGACCCGTTTCCAGTGAGGGTTGGACTCCGCCAAGACTGCCCTTTGTCACCGATTCTGTTCATAACTTTTATGGACAGAATTTCTAGGCGCAGTCAAGGCGTTGAGGGGATCTGGTTTGGTGGCTGCAGGATTAGGTCTCTGCTTTTTGCAGATGATGTGGTCCTGATGGCTTCATCTGGCCAGGATCTTCAGCTCTCACTAGATCGGTTCGCAGCCGAGTGTGAAGCGACTGGGATGAGAATCAGCACCTCCAAGTCCGAGTCCATGGTTCTCGCCCGGAAAAGTGTGGAGTGCCATCTCCGGGTTGGGGAGGAGATCTTGCCCCAAGTGGAGGAGTTCAAGTACCTGGGAGTCTTGTTCACGAGTGAGGGAAGAGTGGATCGTGAGATCGACAGGCGGATCGGTGCGGCGTCTTCAGTAATGCGGACGCTGTATCGATCCGTTGTGGTGAAGAAGGAGCTGAGCCGGAAGGCAAAGCTCTCAATTTACCGGTCGATCTACGTTCCCATCCTCACCTATGGTCATGAGCTTTGGGTTATGACCGAAAGGACAAGATCACGGGTACAAGCGGCCGAAATGAGTTTCCTCCGCCGGGTGGCGGGGCTCTCCCTTAGAGATAGGGTGAGAAGCTCTGCCATCCGGGGGGAGCTCGAAGTAAAGCCGCTGCTCCTCCACATGGAGAGGAGCCAGATGAGGTGGTTCGGGCATCTGGTCAGGATGCCACCCGAACGCCTCCCTAGGGAGGTGTTTAGGGCACGTCCGACCGGTAGGAGGCCGCGGGGAAGACCCAGGACACGTAGGGAAGACTATGTCTCCCGGCTGGCCTGGGAACGCCTCGTGGTCCCACAGGAAGAGCTGGACGAAGTGGCTGGGGAGAGGGAAGTCTGGGCTTCCCTGCTTAGGCTGCTGCCCCCGCGACCCGACCTCGGATAAGCGGAAGAAGATGGATGGATGGATGGATGGATATATATATATATATATATATATATATATATATATAGGGTATGTGTATATATATATATATATATATATATATATATATATATATATATATATATATATAGGGTATGTGTATATATATATATATATATATATATATATATATATATATATATATATAGGGTCCCCAAACCCTGCTTTACATGAAAATAAAAAAAAACACAAACAGGAGACTTTTATTAAGATATAGGAAAACAGCTAAAAAAACAAAACAATATTTATCTATGAAAAGAGGTTGAGAAAAAGTTAAAACAGTGAGAAGCAGGGACAAAAATACAAGATTTCTTAAGGTTTTATAATATATTTCCTGATAAAGTCTAAAAATGCTTTTTTTTCCACTGTTCAAGGTATTTTAGAGTCATCCTTGAATTGGATGTATTAAATATTGTATGACATCACATCAAATGTGAGGGACACTACAATAGAGTTAATTGTGTGATGCTTTTATAATATGTATGTATGTATGTATGTACACACCATGACCCGCATATTAAATATTAATAGTTTTTTACTATTATAACCAACTTTGCAGGCAGTTTTAATTTCCATAACTTAATCCCACAGCTGCCATGTAAATTCAAAGAGAAGACAAGTGGTGTGTCAATGTCCTCCCTGATAGCACCCAGCAAAATATGCATTATTACATTAGGGTGCAGTAATGAAGCGATGCCAGTTGTTTTCAGCGGATGCAGAATGGCTAATATGCTGCTTGTGTTTCACAGCTCACCTCGCAGAGTTTATAGTGACCGATGAAGACGCTTTCCCACAGCGTTACTGCCCTGAGCGTGTGCACGGCAGTAACACTAATATGTTTGTTCAACCGTGAAGAACAGCCAGCGCTGAAAATGAGACCTCACTGCTTGTTTTTCCTTCTAATTTCTGGGGATGAAGGGAAAAAAAAAAAAAAAAAAAGTGCCCATTTTATGGAGCAAAGGGAAGAAACGGTTTTAAGAACAGAAGCAAAGGTGAGGGAGAAATAAGTTGGAAAAGGAGCAAGGGAAAATGTGAGTCAACAAAATGGCCATGAAGGAGGAGACTAAAGAGATGAAGAAACACGGTGGTGCGGAGAAAGGAAGTCATCCAAACATGATAACTGGGATCTGTAAATTTTTTAAATATGCAATTTTGTAATATAAAATATACACTGTGCCTCACAAAAATGAGTACACCTGCAAATGTTTTGATTATCTTTTCATGGGACACTTTGCTATAGTATAAAGTAGTCAATGTACAGCTGGTAGAACAATGTGAATTGACTGTCCTTAAATTTTTATGTACTTGCCAACCCTCCCGAATTTTCCGGGAGACTCCCGAAATTCCGCGCCTCACCCGAAAACCTCACGGGACAAATATTCTCCCGAAAATCTCCCGATTTTCAGCCGGAGCTGGAGGCCACGCCCCCTCCAGCTCCATGCGGACCTGAGTGAGGACAGCCTTTTTTCACGACGGGAGGACAACAGGGTGACAAGAACTAAATCATCCAGACTAAAGATACATTGTGTTATTATGTTTATCTTACCTAAAAATACATATATTTATTAATTTAAAAAAAAACAACTAAATAAATGTTTACTATATTTTGCTAAAAACATCAACATTAATCGTATTTTTATTTTTATTTTTTCTGACTCCTTATTACATCAAGCCATAGAATTATACCGGTACATTAAAATAAACATATTTGAAATAATTAATTTTAAATTATCATAATAATTCATTTAAAATGACCATATTTAATTATTAAAATAATTGTTTGTTTATCAAAAACTTTAGCATTTTATTTATTACATTTTGAAGCTCTCAGAAGCCAAGTTATGTTATATTCATGTTATATTTATGCAAGTTTGAAGTATCAATGATCTAAACACAGTTTTGTTTGCATATTTTCAGGATGTAGATATATATATATATGTATGAAATACTAGCTGTCAATATACTCCTCCCCTCTTAACCACGCCCCCAACCACGCCCCGCCCCACCCCCCACCTCCCGAAATCGGAGGTCTCAAGGTTGGCAAGTATGCATTAAAGTATAAATATGACGCCAGTAAACAACACCAAAACTTTAAATGTTTCATTGAAAATAAAGAACATTACACACGGCACTCGAAAATCTGTCAAAATGTTTTAGTACGACTTTGAAGCCGCACCGCTTGATGGATTGTCGGCTCATTACGACTACTGTAGTCAGAGATATAAGTATTATTATGGTACACATTAGCAGACATATTATCTGGTGTTTTGTTTCACAATATTATGCAAAACCAGCTTTTCTTACCTTCGGTACCTGCTGATGTGTATTTGAGATCTGCATAAGTCCTGAAAATTTGCGCATGTCCGCCATTGTAGTCGCTGCCAACACCGTAGTCAATAAGCTTCTTCTTTTTCACTATCTTCTTGTTATGGGACATTCACCCTCCGCCATACTTGCCAACCCTCTCGGATTTTCCGGGAGACTCCCGAAATTCAGCGCCTCTCCCGAAAACCTCCCGGGACAAATTTTCTCCCGAATATCTCCCGAAATTCTGGCGGAGCTTGAGGCCACGCCCCCTCCAGGTTTATTGTTAGGCAGTTTCATTAACATCCTCCCAGCGCGGCAACAACACACAACAACAGCAGTCACGTTTTCGTCTACCGTAAAGCAGTTGGTCTGCCGTAAACAGCAATGTTGTGACACTCTTAAACAGGACAATACTGCCATCTACTGTACATGCATATGTGACAATAACATCTAGGGCTTTTAGAGAGTGCAGTGCACAGCTGCGCACACAACAAGGAGACGAAGCAGAATGCATCATCAGAGAGGGTGTTTAGCATGGTTAGAAAAATAGTGACAGAGAATAGAACAAGGATGGACAATTCAACCCTTAACTCAACAATGAGTAGATGAGTGTTATGTGTGTGTATATGTGTAAATAAATGAACACTGAAATTCAAGTATTTCTCATATATATATATATATATATATATATATATATATATATATATATATATATATATATATATATAAAATATGTATGTAATAAAATAATTATATATATAGCTAGAATTCACTGAACATTAAGTATTTCTTATATATATATATATATATATATGAAATACTTGACTTGGTGAATTCTAGCTGTAAATATACTCCTCCCCTCTTAACCACGTCCCCAACCACGCCCCCCGCCACCCCCCACACCCCACCTCCCGAAATCGGAGGTCTCAAGGTTGGCAAGTATGCCCTCCGCTGTTGCCATTTGTAATATAAAGTAGCGTAAAGTTCTAACTAGAGATGTCCGATAATGGCTTTTTTGCCGATATTCCGATATTGTCCAACTCTTAATTACCGATACCGATATCAACCGATACCGATATATACAGTCGTGGAATTAACACATTATTATGCCTAATTTTGTTGTGATGCCCCGCTGGATGCATTAAACAATGTAACAAGCTTTTCCAAAATAAATCAACTCAAGTTATGGAAAAAAGTGCCAACATGGCACTGCCATATTTATTATTGAAGTCACAAAGTGCATTATTTTTTTTTTTTAACATGCCTCAAAACAGCAGCTTGGAATTTGGGACATGCTCTCCCTGAGAAAGCATGAGGAGGTTGAGGTGGGCGGGTTAGGAGGTAGCAGGGGGTGAATATTGTCGCGTCCCGGAAGAGTTAGTGCTGCAAGGGGTTCTGGGTATTTGTTCTGTTGTGTTTACGTTGTGTTACGGTGCGGATGTTCTCCCGCAATGTGTTGGTCATTCTTGTTTGGTGTGGGTTCACAGTGTGGCGCATATTTGTAACAGTGTTAAAGTTGCTTATACGGCCACCCTCAGTGTGACCTGTATGGCTGTTGATCAAGTATGAATGGCATTCACTTGTGTGTGTGTGAAAAGCTGTAGATATTATGTGACTGGGCCAACACGCAAAAGCAGTACCTTTAAGGTTTATTGGCGCTCTGTACTTCTCCCTACGTCCGCGTTTTAAAAAGTCCTAAATTCTACTTTTTGAAACCGATACCGACAATTTCCGATATTACATTTTAAAGCATTTATCGGCCGATAATATCGGCAGTCCTATATTATCGGACATCCCTAGTTCTAACTTATATCTCGCGATGGAAGTGCTAAAAACTACCGGTGTAGTGAGTTTACATTTTTCACCCACAGAACTTTAGTTATTAGAGAGTTCCGGTCGGACGGTTTTTCACGGGACACATTTCCGGCGTTGTTGTTGTTGCACTAGTGAGTTAGGATGAGGAGATGCTGCTCCGTTATTGATTGAAGTAAAGTCTGAAATTCACTAAAACAGTTAGCTCCATCTTTTGACGCTTCTTCCACTCCCCGTCCTTGCACGCTACACTGCAAAAAGTCGGTGTTCAAAAACAACAACAAAAATTTACAAAAATTAGGGTTATTTTATTTGAACTAAGCAAAATTATCTGCCAATAGAACAAGAAAATTTGGCTTGTCAAGACTTTCCAAAACAAGTCAAATTAGCTAACCTCAATGAACCCCAAAATACCTTAAAATAAGTATATTCTCACTAATAACAAGTGCACTTTTCTTGGTAGAAAAAAAAATGTGAGACCTTTTTTCTCAGTATGTTGAAAAATATTCTTAAATTAAATAAATGCTAGTGCCATTATCTTGACATAATGATATGCGCTCGGCATTACATTTCTTGAAACCAGCAAACTTATACTAAAAACTAGTTTATTGTTCGTAATGGAAAGGCAACAAGGCAACCGCTTGTTACTCTCGGGGTCTCCTAGCCGCTCAGGCAAATCATATGGTCTTAAAATGCATTTTCCCATTGATAACATGACATCATCGCGCCAAGTGTGTATTAGTGCGCGAGGAATATATATATATATATATATATATATATATATATATATATATATAAATATAAATATACACGGTATATATATACATGATGTCATGTTATCAATGTACTACTATATGAGTACGTATTTTCTATTGTTTCATTGAAAATAAAACAGCAAAGTCCATTTGGCTGTCATCTGTTTTAATTATGAGACACAATTGTGTCAAAGTCATGATTTTTTATTTCATGCTTGAAATAAGAAATTATTACTTTGAAAAAGCAGTTTTATACTCGTGAGTAGAGATATTATCGGCCGATAAATGCGTTAAAATGTAATATCGTAAATTATCGGTATCATTTTTTTTAAATTATTGGTATCGTTTTTTTTTTTGTTTTTTTTTAAATCAACATAAAAAACACAAGATACACTTACAATTAGTGCACCAACCCAAAAAACCTCCCTCCCCCATTCACACTCATTCACACAAAAGGGTTGTTTCTTTCTGTTATTAATATTCTGGTTCCTACATTATATATCAATATATATCAATACAGTCTGCAAGGGATACAGTCCGTAAGCACACACGATTGGTCCACTAATAGTACTAACCGTTAACAGTTAATTTTACTAATTTTCATGAATTACTAGTTTCTATGTAACTGTTTTTATATTGTTTTACTTTCTTTTTTATTCAAGAAAATGTTTTTAATTGATTTATCTTATTTAATTTTATGAATTAAAAAAAAAAAGTACCTTATCTTCACCAAACCTGGTTGTCCAAATTAGGCATAATAATGTGTTAATTCCACGACTGTATATATCGGTTGATATTGGTATCGGTTGATATCGGTATCGGTAATTAAAGAGTTGTACAATATCGGAATATCGGATATGATTGTGCGTGCTGCTGGTCCACTAATAGTACTAACAGTTCATTTGACTCATTTTCATTAATTACTAGTTTCAACGTAACTGTTTTTATATTGTTTTACTTTCTTTTTTATTCAAGAATTTTTTTTTAATTTATTTATCTTATTTTATTTTATTAATTTTTTTTATGAAAGTACCTTATCTTCACCATACCTGGTTGTCCAAACTAGGCATAATAATGTGTTAATTCCACCACTGCATATATCGGTTGATATCGGTATCGGTAATTAAAGAGTTGGACAATATCGGAATATCGGCAAAAAAGCCATTATCGGACATCCCTACTTGTGAGTGTTGATGACACAGCTTTGCAACAGTTGATATTCTAGTTTCAAGCATGTTTTACTCAATATTAGGTAATCAAATCTCAGCAACAAGCTGTAATATCTTACTGAGATCATTTAGGACCAAAGGACTTAAAACAAGTAAAACACTCTAACATAAAATCTGCTTAGTGAGAAGATTTATCTTATCAGACAGAAAACAAGCAAATATCACCCTTATTTGAGATATTTCATCTTACTTAGATTTCAGTTTTTGCAGAGAAGACCGCCCACAAATTGGTGCATCCTGAAGTGACGGTCAGAAAAACTTAATCTATGCAAAATTATGACCAAAGAACCACCATCACATGTGACGTGGATGAAATCATCATATGACCCCTTTAATGCGCCTTATAATCCGGTGCGCCTTTTGTATGAAAAAAGACCTGAATAGACCCGCTTGCTCCTTATAATCCGGTGCGCCCTATGCTCCAGATAATACGGTAATTAAAAAAAGTTTTAGGTCAAGTCACCTTAATACATTTGAAGTTTGTTGAACCTGTACCAAACAATGACTAAACCTTCATGTCCTATTTTAACATCTCCCCTTGTCTGGTCCTCCCAGGTGGCTCGATGTGCCGAAGAGAAAGAGGAAGAACAGCCAGTCTTCAATAAAGAGCATGTCTGGTAAGGACGACTCTTTTCCAACTTGGCACCATTCGTACTTTTGTTCCGAAAAGAAGTCTATTCACGCTCGACGCAAGTCTTTTGATGAGTCGGAAAGTCTTTTTAATGTTTTGTGCAGCTCATCATATTACATCTGACTCCCCCTGGACTGTGAATAGTATCCCAGTGGTGTCTCGCTATTTGCTGCCATTGTGCAACGTGAATAAGCTCCTGCTGGTCGCCAAAATTGAAGAAGCTCATTTAGGCCAAACGCAGAATTGGGGAAAAAAAAAAAAAAAAAAACTTTAGGAAGCTGGTACCAGTCTGAAACGTTAAAGACTCATCATATTTATCTATAACAAACTAATGTCTTCAAATAAATATTTTTTTAAATTCGCTTATCAATTTTGTAAAATGTCATAACATATCCATAACAAACTGTCTTCAAATAAATATTTTTTTTAATTCGCTTATCAATTTTGTAAAATGTCATAACATATCCATAACAAACTGTCTTCAAATAAATATTTTTTTTAATTCGCTTATCAATTTTGTAAAATGTCATAACATATCCACAGAGGTGGGTAGTAACGCGCTACATTTACTCCGTTACATCTACTTGAGTAACTTTTGGAATAAATTGTACTTCTAAGAGTAGTTTTAATGCAACATACTTTTACTTTTACTTAAGTATATTTATAGAGAAGGAACGCTACTTTTACTCCGCTACTTTTATCTACATTCAGCTCGCTACTCGCTACTAATTTTTATCGATCTGTTAATGCACACTTTGTTTGTTTTGGTCTGTCAAGACAGACCTTCAAAGTGCCTGCCTTACTGGTGACGTGTCACTTCGTTCCACCAATCAGATGCAGTCACTGGTGACGTTGGACCAATCAAACAGAGCCAGGTGGTCACATGACCTGACTTAAACAAGTTGAAAAACTTATTGGGGTGTTACCATTTAGTGGTCAATTGTACGGAATGTGTACTGTACTGTGCAATCTACTAATAAAAGTTCCGATCAATCAATCAAAAGTGTGAAGGAAAAAAGATACTTGTTTTATTTCAACCGTACCGTCAAAAGCCTCAAGACTGACCGCACATGAGGACGTTCCTGTCTTCACAATAAAAGTGCCGCGCCATCGCGCCTGCGCTTTCAAAATAAGAGTCTCCGAAAGCCAGCGTAAACAAGCTAGCAAGCTACGGAGTTTGACGCCAATATATTTCTTGTAAAGTGTATAAAAACGAATATGGAAGCTGAACAAATAGGATGCCAAAAACCCACCACTTTCATGTGGTATTAGACAGAAAGGAGGAACTTTTCTTCTCCTCCATTTGAAAACGTGGACGTTATCATCACGACTGTCTGATTACAATCAACGCAAGTCATCAGAATCAGGTAATACACCAACTTATATTCTAGTCTTCATTAAAGAAAGGAATCTATATGTTAAACATGCATGTATATTCATTAAAACACCTTTAACATGTAAACAAAAACAGCAAAATAAATACTTATAAATTGTATACTGTATATATATATATATATATATATATATATATATATATATATATATATATATATATATATATATATATATATATATATATATATATATATATATATATGATATGAGTGTGTATGTTACTCATCAGTTACTCAGTACTTGAGTAGTTTTTTCACAACATACTTTTTACTTTTACTCAAGTAAATATTTGGGTGACTACTCCTTACTTTTACTTGAGTAATAAATCTCTAAAGTAACAGTACTCTTACTTGAGTACAATTTCTGGCTACTCTACCCACCTCTGCATATCCATAACAAACTAATGTCTTCAAATAAATATTTTTTTAAATTCGCTTATCAATTTTGTAAAATATCATAACATATCCATAACAAACTAATGTCTTCAAATAAATATTTTTTAAATTCGCTTATCAATTTTGTAAAATGTCATAACATAATACAGTGGAACTCGTTTAGGTTGACGCCCCTCGGACTGGCTGACTGACATCAACATCAGCGGTTGTCGATAAAACCGAAACGGAAACTAGCCACTGATTGCTCATTTACTTGTGACTTAAGACAGTGTTTTTCAACCTTTTTTGAGTCAAGGCACATTTTTTGCGTTGAAAAAATAAGAAATCATTAAAAAACGAAGTCAGTAGACAGTAAAAAGTCATTGTCGCAATTGTTGGATATGACTTCAAACCATAACCAAGCATGCATCAATATAGCTCTTGTCTCAAAGTAGGTGTACTGTCACCACCTGTCACATCTTATTTGACTTGTTTGGAGTTCTTTGCTGTTTTCCTGTGTGTAGTGTTTTAGTTCTTGTCTTGCGCTCCTATTTTGGTGCTTTTTCTCTTTTTTTGGTATTTTCCTGCAGCAGTTTCATGTCTTCCCGCATCTACTTTGTTTTGGCAATCTAGAAAATTTCAGTTGTTTTTATCCTTCTTTGTGGGGACATTGTTGATTGTCATGTCATGTTCGTATGTACATTGTGGACGCCGTCTTTGCTCCGCAGTAAGTCTTTGCTGTCGTCCAGCATTTTGTTTTTGTTTACTTTGTAGCCAGTTCAGTTTTAGTTTCGTTCTGCATAGCCTTCCCTAAGCTTCAATGCCTTTTCTTAGCGGCACTCACCTTTTGTCATACTTGCCAACCTTGAGACCTCCGATTTCGGGGGGTGGGGGTGGGCGTGGTTGGGGTCCTGGCTAAAAGGGGAGGAGTATATTTACAGCTAGAATTCACCAAGTCAAGTATTTCATATATATATAAGAAATACTTGAATTCAGTGAATTCTAGCTATATATATATATATATATATATATATATATATATATATATATATATATATATATATATATATATTTATTTTATTATATATATATATATTTTTTTTTTATTATATATATACATATATATATATATATATATATATATATATATATATATATTTACACATATACACACACATAACACTCATCTACTCATTGTTGAGTTAAGGGTTGAATTGTCCATCCTTGTTCTATTCTCTGTCACTATTTTTCGAACCATGCTGAACACCCTCTCTGATGATGCATTGCTGTGTGGCACGCACAAAAGTGCTTTCATCTAATGCACTAGATGGCAGTATTGTCCTGTTTAAGAGTGTCACAACATTGCTGTTTACGGCAGACGAACTGCTTAACGGTATACAAAACGGTTGTTGCCGCGCTGGGAGGACGTTAATGAAACTGCCTAACAATAAACCCACATAAGAAACCAAGAACTCGCCCTCCATCATTCTATAGTTATAACGTGATTGGGCAGGTACGCTTTTTTATATTGTGGAGGACCTGAGTCTGCCTGAATTCCGGGAGATTTTCGGGAGAAAATTTGTCCCGGGAGGTTTTCGGGAGAGGCGCTGAATTTCGGGAGTCTCCCGGAAAATCCGGGAGGTTTGACAAGTATGCCTTTTGTTTATTTTTGGTTTAAGCATTAGATACCTTTTTACCTTCACACTGCCTCCCGCTGTTTCCGACATCTACAAAGAAATTAGCTACCGGCTACCACCTACTGATGTGGAAAAGTATAACGTGGTTACTCTGCCGAGCTCCAGACAGCACCGACACTCAACAACAACACATCATTTGCGGATTATAATTACTGGTTTGCAAAAAATATTTTTAACCCAAATAAGTGAAATTAGATCATCTCCCAGGGCACACCAGAGTGTATCTCAAGTGTGCCGCGGCACAGTGGTTGATAAGACTGACTTAAGACATAGGGAGAATGGGTGATCATACATAATTTAAATAAACATGGTTTTCCTCCATTTGTGCATATTTGTATTTACATTATTCTGTTTTTATATGATATTTTATGGCTTTTAGCTAATTTAGTTGCATGTTTTTACTACAATGACAATAAAGCTTTCATACATGTGCAAACCTTTCTTCGATTTAAACTGTAAATCCAGTCTAATACGGCAATGCTTTTATTTTGAAACTTTCTTTACGCCAAACAGGAAGTCACTGTGTGCACATTTCAATGCTGTGTAGATAGACAGGAGTTGTGCTTCTGTTGTTTGATGCTGTTTAGCAATAATGATAAAGTTAATCATAGTACAACACATGCAAACATAAATGAACCCATTTTTCATAGAAATTATTTTGTATTTATTTAATTTTGACAAAAGAGGTCGACCATTTATGTCGACATCAACTTAAGTGGACACTTTTTTAGTTACAAGAAGAACACTGTGGACCAGGATTGATTAGTTATTTTATTATTATTTATTAAAATATCATGTCATATTTGTATGAATATATATACCCTTTATATCTATCTATATAAATATAAATATAATTAATGTATACATGTGTGTGTGTGTGTGTATATATATATATATATATATATATATATATATATATATATATATATATATATATATATATATATATATATATATATATATATATATTAATGTACATATATCTATGTTTATACAGTAGGGAAGGGATTCATGTGGCTCGATTCTTGGGTGGATCTCTTGTGAGAGAAGGGGGGGGGGGGTTATCAGTTTGCAATGCAGTCTACTGAAAGTGATGGAAAGTGTCACTTTACATAGCAACTGACGCTGTGGTCAAAGTTGAAATTGCCACAAAACACATTTCAAGATATATAACACTCTACTGCCATCTGGCTGCTAAAATGGATAGTGCACCCCCCACTTTGTCACGTTTCATGTGTCAGGTAAACCATGACGAATGAGGCCATATGAATCCCCTTCCTACTGTAGAGATAATATATATACATACATATATATTTATATATACATACTGTATATACATACTTATATATTTATTTATACATATATGTATACATATATATATATACACGTGTATGTATATATATGTTTATATATATATAATACATGTATATACATACACACATATAATATATATACTGTATATATATATACTGTGTATATATATATATATATAAAATATACATATATGTATAAATATCTATATATATATAATATACATATATATATATATAATATACATATATATATATATATATATATATATATATATATATATATATATATATATATATATATATCTACTGACTTAAATGTGTTTACTGAAGAGTAATAAAGTTAAAACCACCTTTCCATAGTCATGCATTATGTGTTTTAGGATTTTTGTGCAATCTAAAAGAACATGAAATATACAGGAATGTACATTAGAATTAATCTTAGGTGAAGTAAACATTTAAAAAAAGTAAGACTGCAAATACTCATAAGTTCATGCAAGTCCTCGCTTGTTATAACAGTTAAGGCAGAGTTTAGTTGTTGTCATGTTTTACAGGTGTTATCTTGATTTTTAAAGATAAAATGTAAACAATATGTCCAAATTGCCCTTGCAACACTTCTTTATCTTATATAAGATTAGGTTATAACTTTTTTGATCCTTTAGGCGTGTGTTAGGTGTGCCACTGAAATGAAGGTACCAACAGCAGCAACATCCTGTGCCGTATACCAGACAATAATAGCAGCACAGGTATGAATACAACAGAAAAGGATATATCTAATAAAAACATAAATACAATAAATTAAATATCAGAGGTACAAGCATAATTATTACACATTGTCTAGTTTAATGATGCATGTACAGCATCGGCGTATGTGTGTATGTATATATATATATATATATATATATATATATATATATATATATATATATATATATATATATATATATATACACACATAATGTATGTATGTATGTATGTATGTGTATATGTATGTATATATATATGTATACATATGTATGTGTATATGTATATGTATGTATATATATGTATATATATATATGTGTATATATATGTATATGTATGTATATATATGTATATATATATAAATATATATATATATATATATATATATATGTATATGTATGTTTGTGTATATATATATGTATGTTTGTGTATATATATATGTATGTTTGTGTATATATATATATATGTATGTTTGTGTATATATATGTATGTATATGTATATATATATATATATATATATATATATACTGTATATGTATACATATATGTGTATATATATATATGTATATATATATATATACTGTATATGTATACATATATGTGTATATATATATGTATATATATATATATATATATATATATATATGTATATATATAATATATGTATATATATATATATATATGTATATATATATATGTATGTATGCATGTATGTATGGATGTATGTATATATATATGTATGTATGCATGTATGTATGCATGTATATATATATATATATATATATATATATATATATATATATATAGGATATATATATATAGGATATAGGATGGCAGAAGCTGGAATTGAACCAGGAGCTCTGAAGTTTCACGACGGCCCCGCTACCAACTGCTCCACAACTTAATTTATAGAGATCTGTTTAGATATATTTTCATGAAATGATAAGCTCCCACGACCCCGAGATGGACAAGCGGTAGAAAATGGGTGGATGCATAACCAATAAATACTCTACTTGGACTTCCAAAGATTTTTGATGAATAAAACACACTTTTAAGCAAACAGACCATATCTTCAGATCAGTGTTAAGTATTTCCATTGGTCGTCAAAGTGCACTAAAGGAGGAAAACAATGTCGACAACCACAATAATGTTTACCACCCAGTCTTTTTAGAAATGTTTAAGCATTGGCTTGTTTCGGTTTTGGTTATGTTGACAACCGCTTATGTTGTGTCAGCCAGCTCAAGATGTGTATTGACGAGTTTCCTCTCCACCTGTCTTGACAGCATGGCTGCATATTAATAACATGCCTTAATGTGCGAGGCGTGCACAGTAAACCCTTGTTTATCGCTGTTAATTGGCTCCAGGTCTGACCATGGAAAATTGATTTTCACTACGTAGGTATGAATATTCATACATCTGATTTTTTCATTGCTACAGCATAAAAAAAAACCTGTTTACCATCTTTTTAATATGTGTTTTACATTATGAGAGCCCTCCAGGCATGAAATAACACCCGCATTCATTAAATCCTTTACACTTATTGCATCCAAAATAGTAATGCTGTCTAAGGCAGAGCCAATCAGTGGCCACGATACTGAACAGCACGCTCTTATTGGTTTGGTCTCATCTCGTGCCCAGAACCACTGTAGTATTGATCATTTTCGTTTAGTTGGCCATTTTAATGCTTAAAAATGATTAATGATTACCATATTTTTCGGACTATAAGGAAAATGCATAATAAAGAAGGGAAAAAAACATATATGTCGCACTGGAGTATAAGTCGCATTTTTGGGGGAAATGTATTTGATAAAAGCCAACACCAAGAATAGACATTTGAAAGGCAATTTAAAATAAATAAAGAATATTGAACAACAGGCTGAATAAGTGTACGTTATATGACTCTTACTATAATATGTTACGTTAACATACCAGGCACGTTCTCAGTTGGTTATTTATGCCTCATATAACGTACACTTATTCAGCCTGTTGTTCACTATTCTTTATTTATTTTAAATTGCCTTTCAAATGTCTATTTTTGGTGTTGGGGTTTATCAAATAAATTTCCCCAAAAAATGCGACTTATACTCCAGTGCGACTTCTATATGTTTTTTTCCTTCTTTATTGTGCATTTTCGGCCGGTGCGACTTATACTCCGGAGCGACTTATAGTCCGAAAAATACGGTATAAGTCGCACCCCCGGCCAAACTATGAAAAAAAACTGCGACTTATAATCCGAAAAATACGGTAATTATAGTCTGCAAATGATGTGTTGTTGTTGAGTGTCGGTGCTGTCAAGAGTTTGGCAGAGTAACCGTGTAATACTCTTCCATATCAGTAGGTGGCAGCCGGTAGCTAATTGCTTTGTAAATGTCGGAAACAATGGGAGGCAGTGTGCAGGTAAAAAGGTGTCTTATGCTTAAACCAAAAATAAACAAAAGGTGAGTTCCCCTAAGAAGAGGCATTGAAGCTTAGGGAAGGCTATGCAGAACAAAACTAAAACTGAACTGGCTACAAAGTAAACAAAAACAGAATGCTGGACAACAGCAAAGACTTACTGTGGAGCAAAGGCGGCGTCCACAGTGTACATCCGAACATGACATGACAATCAACAATGTCCCCACACTGCAAAAAGTCAGTGTTCAAAAACAAGAAAAAATTATTCAAAAATTAGGGGTATTTTATTTGAACTAAGCAAAATAATCTGCCAATAGAACAAGAAAATGTGGCTTGTCAAGACTTTCCAAAACAAGTCAAGTTAACTAACCTTAATGAACCCCAAAATACCTTAAAATAAGTACCGTATCTTTCGGAGTATAAGTCGCTCTGGAGTATAAGTCGCACCGGCCGAAAATGCATAATAAAGAAGGAAAAAAAACATATATAAGTCACACTGGAGTATAAGTCGCATTTTTGGGGGAAATTTATTTGATAAAACCCAACACCAAGAATAGACATTTGAAAGGCAATTTAAAATAAATAAAGAATAGTGAACAACAGGCTGAATAAGTGTACGTTATATGAGGTATAAATAACCAACTGAGAACGTGCCTGGTATGTTAACGTAACATACTATGGTAAGAGTCATATAACGTACACTTATTCAGACTGTTGTTCACTATTCTTTATTTATTTTAAATTGCCTTTCAAATGTCTATTCTTTGTGTTGGATTTTATCAAATAAATTTGTGCGACTTATACTCCAGTGCGACTTCTATATGTTTTTTTTCCTTCTTTATTATGCATTTTCGGCCGGTGCGACTTATACTCTTGTTCTATTGGCAGATAATTTTTGCTTAGTTCAAATAAAATACTCCTAATTTTTATTTTTTATTTTTTTTCTTGTTTTTGAACACTGACTTTTTGCAGTGCACATAGCAAAATGCCCAACATGAAAGCCGCGATAACTACCGTATTTTTCGGACTATAAGTCGCAGTTTTTTTCATAGTTTGGCCGGGCTCCAGTGCGACTTATATATGTTTTTTTCCTTCTTTATTATGCATTTTCGGCAGGTGCGACTTATACTCCGAAAAATGCGGTACATGTTTTTAAACAAGATCATGAGATGATCTTTGAGATACGATTGCCATACTATATCACAGTCTCTGGGGGACAAAGTAGCTTCATTTTGTTTTAACACGAAGCCCCTCCACTTCTTCTTCTCCCCTTCATGTTCATCCCCGTTTGAATCCCAATTCATCCTTCCCCTGCACATCCTACGCTACGCCGCTACCTGGCGTTACGATATTCACCTCTCTCTCTCCATCCCATCCCGTCTTCCTCTTTAACCTCCTCCTTCTCTCCTATAGCTCTTAGCATCTCTGTTCCAGGGTACATCCCCAGCTACCTGGAGAAGGACGAGCCGTGCGTGGTGTGCGGCGACAAGGCGACCGGCTACCACTACCGCTGCATCACGTGCGAGGGCTGCAAGGTACGGCATAGGTCACGAACATGTTCCAGGAGCCGAGAGGGTAAAGCAAACTGATAGAAGTCATTTGTTTTTGAGAAGCATGTGCATGAAACATGTGATCGGCTATACAATATAGTGGCTGCATTGCTCAAGGGCACAACAACAGTAGTCAGGAGGAAGACAAGAATCTCCAAATGCTAGCTGCATGTCATGTTATTATCAACTAAAATATGTTACAGTTGTCAACAACCCATTTATGTCGACTACCTTATCAAGTCCTGATCCAACGTGTTCTTCTTGTTACGGAAAAGCGCTTACACTGATGTAGACTTACAGGTTGGATCACTTTTCAACATAAAGCGTATACAAACCCCGTTTTCATATGAGTTGGGAAATTGTGTTAGATGTAAATATAAACGGAATACAATGATTTGCAAATCCTTTTCAACCCATATTCAATTGAATGCACTACAAAGACAACATATTTGATGTTCAAACTCATAAACTTTATTTTTTTTTTTTGCAAAAAATAATTAACTTAGAATGTCATGGCTGCAACACGTGCCAAAGTAGTTGGGAAAGGGCATGTTCACCACTGTGTTACATGGCCTTTCCTTTTAACAACACTCAGTAAACGTTTGGGAACGGAGGAGACACATTTTTTAAGCTTCTCAGCTTAAGTTGTTCAACAGTCCGGGGGTCTCCGTTGTGGTATTTTAGGCTTCATAATGCGCCACACATTTTCAATGGGAGACAGGTCTGGACTACAGGCAGGCCAGTCTAGTACCCGCACTCTTTTACTATGAAGCCACGTTGATGTAACACGTGGCATGGCATTGTCTTGCTGAAATAAGCAGGGGCGTCCCTGGTAACGTTGCTTGGATGGCAACATATATTGCTCCAAAACCTGTATGTACCTTTCAGCATTAATGGCACCTTCACAGATGTGTAAGTTACCAATGTCTTGGGCACTAATACACCCCCATACCATCACAGATGCTGGCTTTTCAACTTTGCACTTATAACAATCCGGATGGTTCTTTTCCTCTTTGGTCCAGAGGACACGACGTCCACAGTTTCCAAAAACAATATGAAATGTGGACTCGTCAGACCACAGAACACTTTTCCACTTTGTATCAGTTCATCTTAGATGAGCTCAGGCCCAGCGAAGCCGACGGCGTTTCTGGGTGTTGTTGATAAACGGTTTTCGCCTTGCATAGGAGAGTTTTAACTTGCACTTACAGATGTAGCGACCAACTGTAGTTACTGACAGTGGGTTTCTGAAGTGTTCCTGAACCCATGTGGTGATATCCTTTACACACTGATGTCGCTTGTTGATGCAGTACAGCCTGAGGGATCGAAGGTCACGGGCTTTGCTGCTTACATGCAGTGATTTCTCAGATTCTCTGAACCCTTTGATGATATTACGGACCGTAGATGGTGAAATCCCTAAATTCCTTGCAATAGCTGGTTGAGAAAGGTTTTTCTTAAACTGTTCAACAATTTGCTCACGCATTTGTTGACAAAGTGGTGACCCTCGCCCCATCCTTGTTTGTGAATGACTGAGCATTTCATGGAATCTACTTTTATACCCAATCATGGCACCCACCTGTTCCCAATTAGCCTGCACACCTGTGGGATGTTCCAAATAAGTGTTTGATGAGCATTCCTCAACTTTATCAGTATTTATTGCCACCTTTCCCAACTTCTTTGTCACGTGTTGCTGGCATCAAATTCTAAAGTTAATGATTATATGCAAAAAAAAAAAGTTTATCAGTTTAAACATCAAATATGTTGTCTTTGTAGCATATTCAACTGAATATGGGTTGAAAAGGATTTGCAAATCATTGTATTCCGTTTGTATTGACATCTAACACAATTTCCCAACTCATATGGAAACGGGGTTTGTAATTGACTTATTAGTCTTATTACGAAACTGTCCTTCTATTAGCTCAAATGTCATTTCCTGTGCTTGAAAGTGATAGTAAAAGTATCTTCAAATCTATCACGTTGCCAGCAACCGACTCAGTGGCAAGTATTCCGATTTAGAACTGGAAGTATAATTGGTTCCAAAGACTAAAATAAGCGTGGATAATAATTTTTTGAATTATGACTATGTTTTTAATATAGATTTATTCTGGGCCAATCCTGCTCGACTCACATGGAAAGTCAGCTGCTTTGAAACTCCGAAAATAAGCCTTTTTTTGTTTTTTTTTACAGTGACTCACAAAAGCAATTTTAGTTGTTGTTGCTATAATCAGTACATCGTATTTTACTCTCAGTGGCCTTTGCAAAACCGCCTTCTTGCTGGTCAAGTTCGGCTTTTTTTTGCCGAGTTTGACAGGAAGATGAGCCCAAATTGGTGTGAATAATTTATTTTGGATGAGTGCATGGTGACTCATGTTTGAATCCCATTTTGCTGCAGAAGCTGTTATAACAAAACTGAAAAATGTGTTCTTTTTTTCAACTCTTGGTAAAATGATGAGCGTGGTACCACAGTTTCCGTTAAAGTCCATCGAATGAATCCATTCCAGACACCCAAAAGATTGGACATAATACCAATTTTAAAGGGAATAATTGTAGTTTTACACGGAGGAAACTATGTGAACTCTGATTAATTAAAAAAATGAATCAAGATTTAACTTAACTTTTACCTTCATTGAAGACTCCTGTTGGCCAAGACGACAATGAGCGCAGTTGGCCAGAGTTACCAGAGTTCTTCCTTGAATTCAAAAGTGTTTCTCACTGTCTTTGCCAAAGTGCTGTCACTTGTAACTTTCTTTGGCCCCACAATGGCTTATTTTGCAGTCGTACTCAATAAAAAGCAGAGACTCTGCTAACGGACTAGTTTGCTAAACGCAATGTTTGGGCGTACCTTAACCAAGACAGTGTTTGGGAATGGTGTTTTCCTAAACTGGTGCCCTAAACAGGATTTAATTGTGTATTAATGTCATGATCTGTGGTCTGGATCATGTTTTTTGTTATTTTCTGGTTGTCTAAGACTCTTTTAGTTCCTGTTTACGCTCCCTTGTTTGTTTAGTCACCATGGCGACTCAATAGTTTTCACCTGTCTCATTTGTTCGGATCACACCTGTCGCTAATCAGAGACTACTATGTAAGCCTGACGTTGCCAATTAGTCGGCCAGGCGACATTGATGTTCATTTCATACTCTATATTTGCTCTGTTCATGCCATAGATTCATGCTCTGCCAAGTAAGTTTTGTTTCATGTCCATAGTTTCTGCCTATGTGTTAGTTTTTGTATCCTGCGTCTTGTGCGCGGTTGCGTCTATCATGACGAGGAGGTTTTCGCAGCTTACTGCGAGGATTTGTTCTCCCGGGATGCAATCGGACTATATTGCACAAGGCTTGAAGGTAGGAACATTTTTAATTGTTCGCTATCAATAGGTACAAACAAAAGGGCGCACAAGGCGAAGACAAGCTTAACGCAGGATACAAAAACTAACACAGTCATAGATTCATGCTCTGCCAAGTAAGTTTTGTTTCATGTCCATAGTTTCTGCCTATGTGTTAGTTTTTGTATCCTGCGTCTTGTGCGCGGTTTTGTCTATCACGACGAGGAGTTTTTCGCAGCTTACTGCGAGGATTTGTTCTCCCGGGATGCAATCGGACTATATCGGACAAGGCTTGAAGGTAAGAACATTTTAAATTGTTCGCTGTCAATAGGTACAAACAAAAGGGCACACAAGGCGAAGACAAGCTTAACGCAGGATACAAAAACTAATACAGCCATAGATTCATGCTCTGCCAAGTAAGTTTTGTTTCACGTCCATAGTTTCTGCCTATGTGTTAGTTTTTGTATCCTGCGTCTTGTGCGTGGTTTTGTCTATCACGACGAGGAGGTTTTCGCAGCTTACTGCGAGGATTTGTTCTCCCGGGATGCAATCGGACTATATCGGACAAGGCTTGAAGGTAAGAACATTTTGAATTGTTCGCTATCAATAGGTACAAACAAAAGGGCGCACAAGGCGAAGACAAGCTTAACGCAGGATACAAAAACTAACACAGCCATAGATTCATGCTCTGCCAAGTAAGTTTTGTTTCATGTCCATAGTTTCTGCCTATGTGTTAGTTTTTGTATCCTGCGTTAAGCTTGTCTTCGCCTTGTGCGCGGTTTTGTCTATCACGACGAGGAGGTTTTCGCAGCTTACTGCGAGGATTTGTTCTCCCGGGATGCAATCGGACTATATCGGACAAGGCTTGAAGGTTGGAACATTTTTAATTGTTCGCTATCAATAGGTACAAACAAAAGGGCGCACAAGGCGAAGACAAGCTTAACGCAGGATACAAAAACTAACACAGCCATAGATTCATGCTCTGCCAAGTAAGTTTTGTTTCATGTCCATAGTTTCTGCCTATGTGTTAGTTTTTGTATCCTGCGTTAAGCTTGTCTTCGCTTTGTGCGTGGTTTTGTCTATCACGACGAGGAGGTTTTCGCAGCTTACTGCGAGGATTTGTTCTCCCGGGATGCAATCGGACTATATCGGACAAGGCTTGAAGGTAAGAACATTTTGAATTGTTCGCTATCAATAGGTACAAACAAAAGGGCGCACAAGGCGAAGACAAGCTTAACGCAGGATACAAAAACTAACACAGCCATAGATTCATGCTCTGCCAAGTAAGTTTTGTTTCATGTCCATAGTTTCTGCCTATGTGTTAGTTTTTGTATCCTGCGTTAAGCTTGTCTTCGCCTTGTGCGCGGTTTTGTCTATCACGACGAGGAGGTTTTCGCAGCTTACTGCGAGGATTTGTTCTCCCGGGATGCAATCGGACTATATCGGACAAGGCTTGAAGGTTGGAACATTTTTAATTGTTCGCTATCAATAGGTACAAACAAAAGGGCGCACAAGGCGAAGACAAGCTTAACGCAGGATACAAAAACTAACACAGCCATAGATTCATGCTCTGCCAAGTAAGTTTTGTTTCATGTCCATAGTTTCTGCCTATGTGTTAGTTTTTGTATCCTGCGTTAAGCTTGTCTTCGCTTTGTGCGTGGTTTTGTCTATCACGACGAGGAGGTTTTCGCAGCTTACTGCGAGGATTTGTTCTCCCGGGATGCAATCGGACTATATCGGACAAGGCTTGAAGGTAAGAACATTTTGAATTGTTGGCTATCAATAGGTACAAACAAAAGGGCGCACAAGGCGAAGACAAGCTTTACGCAGGATACAAAAACTACTACAGCCATAGATTCATGCTCTGCCAAGTAAGTTTTGTTTCATGTCCATAGTTTCTGCCCATGTGTTAGTTTTTGTATCCTGCGTTAAGCTTGTCTTCGTCTTGCGCGCCCTTTTGTCTGTCACGACAAGGAGGTTTTCACAGCTTACTGCGAGGATTTGTTCTCCCGGGATGCAATTGGACTATATTGGACAAGGCTCGAAGGTAGGAACATTTTTAATTGTTCGCTATCAATAGGTACAAACAAAAGGACGCACAAGGTGAAGACAAGCTTAACGCAGGATACAAAAACTAACACAGCCATAGATTCATGCTCTGCCAAGTAAGTTTTGTTTCATGTCCATAGTTTCTGCCTATATGTTAGTTTTTGTATCCTGCGTTAAGCTTGTCTTCGCTTTGTGCGTGGTTTTGTCTATCACGACGAGGAGGTTTTCGCAGCTTACTGCGAGGATTTGTTCTCCCGGGATGCAATCGGACTATATCGGACAAGGCTTGAAGGTAAGAACATTTTGAATTGTTCGCTGTCAATAGGTACAAACAAAAGGGCGCACAAGGCGAAGACAAGCTTAACATAGGATACAAAAACTAATACAGCCATAGATTCATGCTCTGCCAAGTAAGTTTTGTTTCATGTCCATAGTTTCTGCCCATGTGTTAGTTTTTGTATCCTGCGTCTTGTGCGCGGTTTTGTCTATCACGACGAGGAGGTTTTCGCAGCATACTGCGAGGATTTGTTCTCCCGGGATGCAATCGGACTATATCGGACAAGGCTTGAAGGTAAGAACATTTTGAATTGTTCGCTATCAATAGGTACAAACAAAAGGGCGCACAAGGCGAAGACAAGCTTTACGCAGGATACAAAAACTAATACAGCCATAGATTCATGCTCTGCCAAGTAAGTTTTGTTTCATGTCCATAGTTTCTGCCCATGTGTTAGTTTTTGTATCCTGCGTTAAGCTTGTCTTCGTCTTGCGCGCCCTTTTGTCTGTCACGACAAGGAGGTTTTCACAGCTTACTGCGAGGATTTGTTCTCCCGGGATGCAATTGGACTATATTGGACAAGGCTCGAAGGTAGGAACATTTTTAATTGTTCGCTATCAATAGGTACAAACAAAAGGACGCACAAGGTGAAGACAAGCTTAACGCAGGATACAAAAACTAACACAGCCATAGATTCATGCTCTGCCAGTAAGTTTTGTTTCATGTCCATAGTTTCTGCCTATGTGTTAGTTTTTGTATCCTACGTTAAGCTTGTCTTCGCCTTGCGCGCCCTTTTGTCTGTCACGACAAGGAGGTTTTCGCAGCTTACTGCGAGGATTTGTTCTCCCGGGATGCAATCGGACTATATCGGACAAGGCTTGAAGGTAAGAACATTTTGAATTGTTCGCTGTCAATAGGTACAAACAAAAGGGCACACAAGGCGAAGACAAGCTTAACGCAGGATACAAAAACTAATACAGCCATAGATTCATGCTCTGCCAAGTAAGTTTTGTTTCACGTCCATAGTTTCTGCCTATGTGTTAGTTTTTGTATCCTGCGTCTTGTGCGTGGTTTTGTCTATCACGACGAGGAGGTTTTCGCAGCTTACTGCGAGGATTTGTTCTCCCGGGATGCAATCGGACTATATCGGACAAGGCTTGAAGGTTGGAACATTTTTAATTGTTCGCTATCAATAGTTACAAACAAAAGGGCGCACAAGGCGAAGACAAGCTTAACGCAGGATACAAAAACTAACACAGCCATAGATTCATGCTCTGCCAAGTAAGTTTTGTTTCATGTCCATAGTTTCTGCCTATGTGTTAGTTTTTGTATCCTGCGTTAAGCTTGTCTTCGCTTTGTGCGTGGTTTTGTCTATCACGACGAGGAGGTTTTCGCAGCTTACTGCGAGGATTTGTTCTCCCGGGATGCAATCGGACTATATCGGACAAGGCTTGAAGGTAAGAACATTTTGAATTGTTCGCTATCAATAGGTACAAACAAAAGGGCGCACAAGGCGAAGACAAGCTTTACGCAGGATACAAAAACTAATACAGCCATAGATTCATGCTCTGCCAAGTAAGTTTTGTTTCATGTCCATAGTTTCTGCCCATGTGTTAGTTTTTGTATCCTGCGTTAAGCTTGTCTTCGTCTTGCGCGCCCTTTTGTCTGTCACGACAAGGAGGTTTTCACAGCTTACTGCGAGGATTTGTTCTCCCGGGATGCAATTGGACTATATTGGACAAGGCTCGAAGGTAGGAACATTTTTAATTGTTCGCTATCAATAGGTACAAACAAAAGGACGCACAAGGTGAAGACAAGCTTAACGCAGGATACAAAAACTAACACAGCCATAGATTCATGCTCTGCCAGTAAGTTTTGTTTCATGTCCATAGTTTCTGCCTATGTGTTAGTTTTTGTATCCTACGTTAAGCTTGTCTTCGCCTTGCGCGCCCTTTTGTCTGTCACGACAAGGAGGTTTTCGCAGCTTACTGCGAGGATTTGTTCTCCCGGGATGCAATCGGACTATATCGGACAAGGCTTGAAGGTAAGAACATTTTGAATTGTTCGCTGTCAATAGGTACAAACAAAAGGGCACACAAGGCGAAGACAAGCTTAACGCAGGATACAAAAACTAATACAGCCATAGATTCATGCTCTGCCAAGTAAGTTTTGTTTCACGTCCATAGTTTCTGCCTATGTGTTAGTTTTTGTATCCTGCGTCTTGTGCGTGGTTTTGTCTATCACGACGAGGAGGTTTTCGCAGCTTACTGCGAGGATTTGTTCTCCCGGGATGCAATCGGACTATATCGGACAAGGCTTGAAGGTTGGAACATTTTTAATTGTTCGCTATCAATAGTTACAAACAAAAGGGCGCACAAGGCGAAGACAAGCTTAACGCAGGATACAAAAACTAACACAGCCATAGATTCATGCTCTGCCAAGTAAGTTTTGTTTCATGTTCATAGTTTCTGCCTATGTGTTAGTTTTTGTATCCTGCGTTAAGCGCGCCCTTTTGTCTGTCACGACAAGGAGTTTTTCGCAGCTTACTGCGAGGATTTGTTCTCCCGGGATGCAATCGGACTATATCGGACAAGGCTTGAAGGTAGGAACATTTTTAATTGTTCCCTATCAATAGGTACAAACAAAAGGGCGCACAAGGCGAAGACAAGCTTAACGCAGGATACAAAAACTAACACAGCCATAGATTCATGCTCTGCCAAGTAAGTTTTGTTTCATGGCCATAGTTTCTGCCTATGTGTTAGTTTTTGTATCCTGCGTCTTGTGCGCGGTTTTGTCTATCACGACGAGGAGTTTTTCGCAGCTTACTGCGAGGATTTGTTCTCCCGGGATGCAATCGGACTATATCGGACAAGGCTTGAAGGTAAGAACATTTTGAATTGTTCGCTGTCAATATGTACAAACAAAAGGGCGCACAAGGCGAAGACAAGCTTAACGCAGGATACAAAAACTAATACAGCCATAGATTCAGGCTCTGCCAAGTAAGTTTTGTTTCATGTCCATAGTTTCTGCCTATGTGTTAGTTTTTGTATCCTGCATCTTGTGCGCGGTTTTGTCTATCACGACGAGGAGGTTTTCGCAGCTTACTGCGAGGATTTGTTCTCCCGGGATGCAATCGGACTATATCGGACTATATCGGACAAGGCTTGAAGGTTGGAACATTTTTAATTGTTCGCTATCAATAGGTACAAACAAAAGGGCGCACAACGCAAAAACAAGCTTAACGCAGGATACAAAAAATAACACAGCCATAGATTCATGCTCTGCCAAGTAAGTTTTGTTTCATGTCCATAGTTTCTGCCTATGTGTTAGTTTTTGTATCCTGCGTCTTGTGCGCGGTTTTGTCTATCACGACGAGGAGGTTTTCGCAGCTTACTGCGAGGATTTGTTCTCCCGGGATGCAATCGGACTATATCGGACAAGGCTTGAAGGCTGGAACATTTTTAATTGTTCGCTATCAATAGGTACAAACAAAAGGGCGCACAAGGCGAAGACAAGCTTAACGCAGGATACAAAAACTAACACAGCCATAGATTCATGCTCTGCCAAGTAAGTTTTGTTTCATGGCCATAGTTTCTGCCTATGTGTTAGTTTTTGTATCCTGTGTTAAGCTTGTCTTCGCCTTGTGCGCCCTTTTGTCTATCACGACGAGGAGGTTTTCGCAGCTTACTGCGAGGATTTGTTCTCCCGGGATGCAATTGGACTATATTGGACAAGGCTCGAAGGTAGGAACATTTTTAATTGTTCGCTATCAATAGGTACAAACAAAAGGACGCACAAGGTGAAGACAAGCTTAACGCAGGATACAAAAACTAACACAGCCATAGATTCATGCTCTGCCAGTAAGTTTTGTTTCATGTCCATAGTTTCTGCCTATGTGTTAGTTTTTGTATCCTACGTTAAGCTTGTCTTCGCCTTGCGCGCCCTTTTGTCTGTCACGACAAGGAGGTTTTCGCAGCTTACTGCGAGGATTTGTTCTCCCGGGATGCAATCGGACTATATCGGACAAGGCTTGAAGGTAAGAACATTTTGAATTGTTCGCTGTCAATAGGTACAAACAAAAGGGCACACAAGGCGAAGACAAGCTTAACGCAGGATACAAAAACTAATACAGCCATAGATTCATGCTCTGCCAAGTAAGTTTTGTTTCACGTCCATAGTTTCTGCCTATGTGTTAGTTTTTGTATCCTGCGTCTTGTGCGTGGTTTTGTCTATCACGACGAGGAGGTTTTCGCAGCTTACTGCGAGGATTTGTTCTCCCGGGATGCAATCGGACTATATCGGACAAGGCTTGAAGGTTGGAACATTTTTAATTGTTCGCTATCAATAGTTACAAACAAAAGGGCGCACAAGGCGAAGACAAGCTTAACGCAGGATACAAAAACTAACACAGCCATAGATTCATGCTCTGCCAAGTAAGTTTTGTTTCATGTTCATAGTTTCTGCCTATGTGTTAGTTTTTGTATCCTGCGTTAAGCGCGCCCTTTTGTCTGTCACGACAAGGAGTTTTTCGCAGCTTACTGCGAGGATTTGTTCTCCCGGGATGCAATCGGACTATATCGGACAAGGCTTGAAGGTAGGAACATTTTTAATTGTTCCCTATCAATAGGTACAAACAAAAGGGCGCACAAGGCGAAGACAAGCTTAACGCAGGATACAAAAACTAACACAGCCATAGATTCATGCTCTGCCAAGTAAGTTTTGTTTCATGGCCATAGTTTCTGCCTATGTGTTAGTTTTTGTATCCTGCGTCTTGTGCGCGGTTTTGTCTATCACGACGAGGAGTTTTTCGCAGCTTACTGCGAGGATTTGTTCTCCCGGGATGCAATCGGACTATATCGGACAAGGCTTGAAGGTAAGAACATTTTGAATTGTTCGCTGTCAATATGTACAAACAAAAGGGCGCACAAGGCGAAGACAAGCTTAACGCAGGATACAAAAACTAATACAGCCATAGATTCAGGCTCTGCCAAGTAAGTTTTGTTTCATGTCCATAGTTTCTGCCTATGTGTTAGTTTTTGTATCCTGCATCTTGTGCGCGGTTTTGTCTATCACGACGAGGAGGTTTTCGCAGCTTACTGCGAGGATTTGTTCTCCCGGGATGCAATCGGACTATATCGGACAAGGCTTGAAGGTTGGAACATTTTTAATTGTTCGCTATCAATAGGTACAAACAAAAGGGCGCACAACGCAAAAACAAGCTTAACGCAGGATACAAAAAATAACACAGCCATAGATTCATGCTCTGCCAAGTAAGTTTTGTTTCATGTCCATAGTTTCTGCCTATGTGTTAGTTTTTGTATCCTGCGTCTTGTGCGCGGTTTTGTCTATCACGACGAGGAGGTTTTCGCAGCTTACTGCGAGGATTTGTTCTCCCGGGATGCAATCGGACTATATCGGACAAGGCTTGAAGGCTGGAACATTTTTAATTGTTCGCTATCAATAGGTACAAACAAAAGGGCGCACAAGGCGAAGACAAGCTTAACGCAGGATACAAAAACTAACACAGCCATAGATTCATGCTCTGCCAAGTAAGTTTTGTTTCATGGCCATAGTTTCTGCCTATGTGTTAGTTTTTGTATCCTGTGTTAAGCTTGTCTTCGCCTTGTGCGCCCTTTTGTCTATCACGACGAGGAGGTTTTCGCAGCTTACTGCGAGGATTTGTTCTCCCGGGGTGCAATCAAACTATATCGGACAAGGCTTGAAGGTAGGAACATTTTTAATTGTTCCCTATCAATAGGTACAAACAAAAGGGCGCACAAGGCGAAGACAAGCAGGATACAAAAACTAACACATAGGCAGAAACTATGGACATGAAACAAAACTTACTTGGCAGAGCATGAATCTATGGCATGAACAGAGCAAATACAGAGTATGAAATGAACATCAATGTCGCCAGGCCGACTAACTGGCAACGTCAGGCTTAAATAGTAGTCTCTGATTAGCGACAGGTGTGATCCGAACAAATGAGACTAACTAATGAGTCGCCATGGTGACTAAACAAACAAGGGAGCGTAAACAGGAACTAAAAGAGTCTTAAACAACCAGAAAATAACAAAAAACATGATCCAGACCACAGATCATGACAATTAAACTGTTTTTTATTTTTGTGAAACAATGTTATACCTTTTTATGTGTGCATGTTTTATACAAAAAAACATCTGTAACACTTTAGTATGGGGAACACATTCACCATTAATTAGTTTTCTAATTAACATGCAAATTAGTAACATATTGGCTCTGAATTAGTCATTATTAAGTAGTTATTAATGCCTCATTCTGCATGGCCTTATTATACAACCAGTAAGCCATTAACTAAGAGTCTTCCCTCAATAACCTCAGAATGATTGCTTATTAGTAACCCTAACACTAACCCTAACCCTTATATGTTCCCCTACACTGCAAAAAGTCAGTGTTCAAAAACAAGGAAAAAAAATACAAAAATTAGGGGTATTTTAGTTGAACTAAGCAAACTTATCTGCCAATAGAACAAGAAAATTTGGCTTGTCAAGACTTTCCAAAACAAGTAAAATTAGCTAACCTCAATGAACCCAAAAAAAGACCTTAAAATAAGTATATTCTCACTAATAACAAGTGCACTTTTATTAATAGAAAAAAAATTAGACCTTTTGCTCAATATGTTGAAAAATATTCTTAAAGTAAATGCTAGTGCCATTATCTTGACATAATGATTGGCGCGATGATGTCATGTTATCGATGGAAAAATGCATTTTTAGACCATATGATTTGCCTGAGCGGCTAGGAGACCCCGAGAGTAACAAGCGGTTGCCTTGTTGACTTTCCATTAAGAACAATAAATTAGTTTTTAGTATAAGTTTGCTGGTTTCAAGAAATGTAATGCCGAGCGCATATCATTATGTCAAGCGTTTACTTAATTTAAGAATATTTTTCAACATATTGAGCAAAAAGGTCTCATATTTGTTTTTTTCTCCCAAGAAAAGTGCACTTGTTATTAGTGAGAATATACTTATTTTAAGGTATTTTTGGGTTTATTGAGGTTAGCTAATTTTACTTGTTTTGCAAAGTCTTGACAGGCCAAATTTTCTTGTTCTATTGGCAGATCCATCCATCCATCCATTTTCTACCGCTTATTCCCTTTTGGGGTCGCGGGGGGCGCTGGAGCCTATCTCAGCTACAATCGGGCGGAAGGCGGGGTACACCCTGGACAAGTGGCAATTTCATCGCAGGGCCAACACAGATAGACAGACAACTTTCACACTCACACACTAGGGCCAATTTAGTGTTGCCAATCAACTTATCCCCAGGTGCATGTCTTTTGCTTAATTCAAATAAAATACCCCTCATTTTTGAATTTTTTTTTTCTTGTTTTTGAACACTTGACTTTTTGCAGTGTAAATCACGAGTGTCTCAAAGGGCGAGAAAAAGTCAACCCAATGGGATTACAATGAGAAACCTTGAAATTGTTCCCCCCAATTTTTTTGTGCCCCCCCCCCCCCTCAAAAAAATGTTGTGAATATAATATGCGTTTTTAAAGGGGAACATTATCATCAGACCTATGTAAGCGTCAATATATACCTTGATGTTGCAGAAAAAAGACCATATATTTTTTTAACCGATTTCCGAACTCTAAATGGGTGAATTTTGGCGAATTAAACGCCTTTCTAATATTCGCTCTCGGGAAGCAATCCGCCATTTTCTCAAACACCGAGTCAAATCAGCTCTGTTATTTTCCGTTTTTTCGACTGTTTTCCGTACCTTGGAGACATCATGCCTCGTCGGTGTGTTGTCGGAGGGTGTAACAACACGAACGGGGACGGATTCAAGTTGCACCAGTGGCCCAAAGATGCGAAAGTGGCAAGAAATTGGACGTTTGTTCCGTACACTTTACCGACGAAAGCTATGCTACGACAGAGATGGCAAGAATGTGTGGATATCCTGCGACACTCAAAGCAGATGCATTTCCAACGATAAAGTCAAAGAAATCTGCCGCCAGACCCCCATTGAATCTGCCGGAGTGTGTGAGCAATTCAGGGACAAAGGACCTCGGTAGCACGGCAAGCAATAGCGGCAGTTTGTTCCCGCAGCCGAGCGAGCTAAACCCCCTGGATGTCTTGGCTCACACCGTCCCTTATGCCACCGAAGATGATCAAGAGAAGAATATCGACCCTAGCTTCCCTGGCCTGCTGACATCAACTCCAAAACTGGACAGATCAGCTTTCAGGAAAAGAGCGCGGATGAGGGTATGTCTACAGAATATATTAATTGATGAAAATTGGGCTGTCTGCACTCTCAAAGTGCATGTTGTTGCCAAATGTATTTCATATGCTGTAAACCTAGTTCATAGTTGTTAGTTTCCTTTAATGCCAAACAAACACATACCAATCGTTGGTTAGAAGGCGATCGCCGAATTCGTCCTCGCTTTCTCCCGTGTCGCTGGCTGTTGTGTCGTTTTCGTCGGTTTCGCTTGCATACGGTTCAAACCGATATGGCTCAATAGCTTCAGTTTCTTCTTCAATTTCGTTTTCGCTACCTGCCTCCACACTACAACCCTCCGTTTCAATACATTCGTAATCTGTTGAATCGCTTAAGCCGCTGAAATCCGAGTCTGAATCCGAGCTAATGTCGCTATAGCTTGCTGTTCTATCCGCCATGTTTGTTTGTGTTGGCATCACTATGTGACGTCACAGGAAAATGGACGGGTGTTTATAACGATGGTTAAAATCAGGCACTTTGAAGCTTTTTTTAGGGATATTGCGTGATGGGTAAAATTTTGGAAAAAACTTCGAAAAATATAATAAGGAACCGATTTTTAATGGTTTTAACCATTCTGAAATTGTGATAATGTTCCCCTTTAAACCTTCCTAAATCAACTCTAATCGGGACTCAAATCCACTAGCTCTGCCTTACAAAACAAGGACTAGAGCTGTGCGCCATGCAGGCCAGTATATTTAAAATTTCATAAGAAGTGCCCTGTCATTCATTATTTGACATTTTATATGCGCTTCTTCATGCAAAAAGCGTCCCCCCACCCACAGGTCGCGGGGCCCTCCGCACAGCGCGTGTTCTGCCCATAAGCCTTCTCCCCGTTTCACGTTCATGTTGTCCCACCACGTCTCAGTCTTCCCGTCTCTCCCTCTTTGTGTTTGTGCGCTAACAGGGTTTCTTCCGCCGAACCATCCAGAAGAACCTCCACCCGTCGTACACGTGCAAATACGAAGGCTGCTGCATCATCGACAAGATCACCCGCAACCAGTGCCAGCTGTGCCGCTTTAAAAAGTGCACCTCTGTGGGCATGGCCATGGACTGTGAGTACATAGACACTTTTGATTCTTACTCCAACCAGATTTACATGAAAAAAATCCACCCAGTAGCAGACATCAACCCAGAAATAGTTCACATGAAGCGACATGTCTTGTCTGTGTTATAAGTACGGCAAGTTGCCAACAACCGTGCAGCGGTACATTGTTTTTGAGACTCACTTTTTAATCAGTCACATAAGACTCAACTAAGGGACCGACTGTAAGATCCATCTGATTATTTGATATTCAGCCAGGTTTTTTTTTTTCTGAGCACGCTCCCTGAAGGCACGCTTGATTTTGAAGTGGAGGAATTTGATCTATCTCATCAAGTTAGATTGTGTGCCAATGCCTTAAAGCAGTGTTTTTCAACCACTGTGCCGCGGCACACTAAATACAGTCTGGTGTGCCGTGGGAGATTATATAATTTCACCTATTTGGGTAAAAAATATTTTTTGCAAACCAGTAATTATAGTCTGCAAATAATGTGTTGATGTTGAGTGTCGGTGCTGTCTCCAGCTCGCCAGAGTAACTATGTTATACGCTTTCATATCAATAGGAGGCAGCAGGTAGCTAATTGGAAACAGCGGGAGGCAGTGTGCAGGTAAAAAAGGTGTCTAATGCTTAAACCAAAAATAAACAAAAGGTGAGTGCCCCTAAGAAAAGGCATTGAAGCTTAGAGAAGGCTACGCAGAGCGAAACTAAAACTAAACTGGCTACAAAGTAAACAAAATCAGAATGCTGGACGACAGCAAAGACTTACTGTGGAGCAGAGACGGCGTCCACAAAGTACATCCGAACATGACATGACAATCAATTATGTCCTCACAAAGAAGGATAAAAACTACTGAAATATTCTTGATTGCTAAAACAAAGTAGATGCGGGGAAATATCGCTCAAAGAAAGACATGAAACTGCAACAGGAAAATACCAAAAAAGGAGAAAAAGCCGCCAAATAGGACCGCAAGACAAGAACTAAAACAGTACACACAGGAAAACAGCAAAAAACTCAAAATAAGTCAGGGGGTGATGTGACAGGTGGTGACAGTACACCTACTTTGAGACAAGAGCTACAGTGATGCATGGTTGGTTACGGTTTAAAGTAATATCCAACAATTGCGAAAACAACTTTTTACTGTGAACTGAGTTTCCTTTTTTTAATGATTTCTGCTGGTGGTGTGCCTCCGGAATTTATCAACGCAAAAAATGTGCCTTGGCTCAAAAAAGGTTGAAAAACACTGCCTTAAAGGGCTGATTGGAACAGCTGCCAAAACGTACAAACAGGTCGTCACAGCATATCAATCACGTTATTTTTTTTCCTTTTTTTAATTTTTTTTTACACTGCATTGCAAAAAGTCAGTGTTCAAAACAGCGGGAGGCAGTGTGCAGGTAAAAAGGTGTCTAATGCTTAAACCAAAAATAAACAAAAGGTGAGTGCCCCTAAGAAAAGGCATTGAAGCTTAGAGAAGGCTATGCAGAACGAAACTAAAACTGAACTTGCTACAAAGTAAACAAAATAAGAATGCTGGACGACAGCAAAGACTTACTGTGGAGCAGAGACGGCGTCCACAAAGTACATCCGAACATGACATGACAATCAATTATGTCCTCACAAAGAAGGATAAAAACTACTGAAATATTCTTGATTGCTAAAACAAAGTAGATGCGGGGAAATATCGCTCAAAGAAAGACATGAAACTGGGAGAAAAAGCTGCCAAATAGGACCGCAAGACAAGAACTAAAACACTACACACAGGAAAACATAAAAAAAAACTCAAAATAAGTCACGGCGTGATGTGACAGGTGGTGACAGTACACCTACTTTGAGACAAGAGCTACAGTGATGCATGGTTGGTTACGGTTTAAAGTCATATCCAACAATTGCGAAAACAACTTTTTACTGTCAACTGAGTTTCCTTTTTTTAATGATTTCTGCTGGTGGTGTGCCTCCGGAATTTATCAACGCAAAAAATGTGCCTTGGCTCAAAAAAGGTTGAAAAACACTGCCTTAAAGGGCTGATTGGAACAGCTGCCAAAACGTACAAACAGGTTGTCACAGCATATCAATCATGTTATTTTTTTTCCTTTTTTAAAAAATTTTTTTACACTGCACTGCAAAAAGTCAGTGTTCAAAACAGCGGGAGGCAGTGTGCAGGTAAAAAGTTGTCTAATGCTTAAACCAAAAATAAACAAAAGGTGAGTGCCCCTAAGAAAAGGCATTGAAGCTTAGAGAAGGCTATGCAGAACGAAACTAAAACTGAACTGGCTACAAAGTAAACAAAAACAGAATGCTGGACGACAGCAAAGACTTACTGTGGAGCAGAGACGGCGTCCACAAAGTACATCCGAACATGACATGACAATCAATTATGTCCTCACAAAGAAGGATAAAAACTACTGAAATATTCTTGATTGCTAAAACAAAGTAGATGCGGGGAAATATCGCTCAAAGAAAGACATGAAACTGCTACAGGAAAATACCAAAAAAGGAGAAAAAGCCGCCAAATAGGACCGCAAGACAAGAACTAAAACACTACACACAGGAAAACAGCAAAGAACTCCAAATAAGTCACGGCGTGATGTGACAGGTGGTGACAGTACACCTACTTTGAGACAAGAGCTACAGTGATGCATGCTTGGTTTTGGTTTAAAGTCATATCCAACAATTGCAAAAACAACTTTTTACTGTCAACTGAGTTTCCTTTTTTTTAATGATTTCTGCTGGTGGTGTGCCTCCAGAATTTATCAACGCAAAAAATGTGCCTTGGCTCAAAAAAGGTTGAAAAACACTGCCTTAAAGGGCTGATTGGAACAGCTGCCCAAACGTACAAACAGGTTGTCACAGCATATCAATCACGTTATTTTTTTTCCTTTTTTAAAATTTTTTTTTACACTGCACTGCAAAAAGTCAGTGTTCAAAACAGCGGGAGGCAGTGTGCAGGTAAAAAGGTGTCTAATGCTTAAACCACAAATAAACAAAAGGTGAGTGCCCCTAAGAAAAGGCATTGAAGCTTAGAGAAGGCTATGCAGAACGAAACTAAAACTGAACTAGCTACAAAGTAAACAAAATCAGAATGCTGGACGACAGCAAAGACTTACTGTGGAGCAGAGACGGCGTCCACAAAGTACATCCGAACATGACATGACAATCAATTATGTCCTCACAAAGAAGGATAAAAACTACTGAAATATTCTTGATTGCTAAAACAAAGTAGATGCGGGGAAATATCGCTCAAAGAAAGACATGAAACTGCTACAGGAAAATACCAAAAAAGGAGAAAAAGCCGCCAAATAGGACCGCAAGACAAGAAATAAAACACTACACACAGGAGAACAGCAAAAAAAGTCAAAATAAGTCACGGCGTGATGTGACAGGTGGTGACAGTACACCTACTTTGAGACAAGAGCTACAGTGATGCATGGTTGGTTACGGTTTAAAGTCATATCCAACAATTGCGAAAACAACTTTTTACTGTCAACTGAGTTTCCTTTTTTTAATGATTTCTGCTGGTGGTGTGCCTCCAGAATTTATCAACGCAAAAAATGTGCCTTGGCTCAAAAAAGGTTGGAAAACACTGCCTTAAAGGGCTGATTGGAACAGCTGCCAAAACCTACAAACAGGTTGTCACAGCATATCAATCACGTTATTTTTTTTCCTTTTTAAAAATTTTTTTTACACTGCACTGCAAAAAGTCAGTGTTCAAAACAGCGGGAGGCAGTGTGCAGGTAAAAAGGTGTCTAATGCTTAAACCAAAAATAAACAAAAGGTGAGTTCCCCTAAGAAAAGGCATTGAAGCTTAGGGAAGGCTATGCAGAACAAAACTAAAACTGAACTAGCTACAAAGTAAACAAAATCAGAATGCTGGACGACAGCAAAGACTTACTGTGGAGCAGAGACGGCGTCCACAAAGTACATCCGAACATGACATGACAATCATTTATGTCCTCACAAAGAAGGATAAAAACTACTGGAATATTCTTGATTGCTAAAACAAAGTAGATGCGGGAAATATCGCTCAAAGAAAGACATGAAACTGCTACAGGAAAATACCAAAAAAGGAGAAAAAGCCGCCAAATAGGACCGCAAGACAAGAACTAAAACACTACACACAGGAAAACAGCAAAGAACTCCAAATAAGTCACGGCGTGATGTGACAGGTGGTGACAGTACACCTACTTTGAGACAAGAGCTACAGTGATGCATGCTTGGTTTCGGTTTAAAGTCATATCCAACAATTGCGAAAACAACTTTTTACTGTCAACTGAGTTTCCTTTTTTTAATGATTTCTGCTGGTGGTGTGCCTCCGGAATTTATCAACGCAAAAAATGTGCCTTGGCTCAAAAAAGGTTGGAAAACACTGCCTTAAAGGGCTGATTGGAACAGCCGCCAAAACGTACAAACAGGTTGTCACAGCATATCAATCACGTTATTTTTTTTCCTTTTTTTAATTTTTTTTTTACACTGCACTGCAAAAAGTCAGTGTTCAAAAACAAGGAAAAAAAAAATACAAAAATTAGGGGTATTTTACTTGAACGAAGCAAAATTATCTGCCAATAGAACAAGAAAATTCGGCTAGTCAAGACTTTCCAAAACAAGTAAAATTAGCTAACCTCAATGAACCCAAAAATACCTTTAAATTAAAATAAGTATATTCTCACTAATAACAAGTGCACTTTTCTTGGCAGGAACTAAAAGAGTCCAAAACTAACAGAACATAACAAAAACATGATCCGGACCACGGATCATGACAGTTTGAGTTTATAATACACAACACTGCGATAAGACACCAATCTGTACTGACTGAAAAACATGAACAATCACATTACAGTATCTGTAAAGTATTAGCCCACATTTCATATTTTGTTTGTACACCGCTAGCCAGACAGCGTATGTACTGTAGTTGTACTAACACACATGACGTGCTGGATGGACAGTTGTGCGTTTGGTCCAGCTGGCTGGAGATGGGTTTTTTTGGTCCATTTGGGGTAAGCACTGCATTTAGATCGAAATAGCCTGGCTTCAAGTTCAACATTTATAGTGTCAAAGTCAGATTCACCTCACTCTCTCGGCTTCTGTCTGCTCCGAAGACTCACCCTTCCTTTGTGCTAGCTTCTATTAGCAATAGTTTATCCTCAGTATATTCAGCTTCAAAAATATGAGGTTGTAAATCCTCATTTGTCCGAAAATAGCCCTCTTTGTTGTCTGTTATCGATTCTGCCGCGATTACAACGCACACACGCGTTTGTTTCCGCAAGTAGGACACATATTTGTTGCAAGAAGTCGGACGTGCGTTGCTATGGAAACAAAAATCAACGCGCTGAATAAATCAGTCATTAAAATGTGTAAAATATTGTATATATTACATATTGTTATGAATTTGTCTGTAACTACTAGGGATTTCCGATAATATCGGACTGCCGGTATTATCGGCCAATAAATGCTTTAAAATGTAATATCGGAAATTATCGGTATCTGTTTCAAAATTATCGATAGCGGTTTCAAAAAGTAAATTGTATGACTTTTTAAAATGCCGCTGTGTACACGGACGTAGGGAGAAGTACAGAGCGCCAATAAACCTTAAAGGCACTGCCTTCGCGTGCCGGCCCAGTCACATGATATCTACGGCTTTTCACACACACAAGTGAATGCAAAACATACTTGGTCAACAGTCATACAGGTCACACTGAGGGTGGCAATATAAACAACTTTAACACTGTTACAAATATGCGCCACACTGTGAACCCACACCAAACAAGAATGACAAACACATTTCGGGAGAACATCCGCACCGTAACACAACATAAACACAACAGAACAAATACCCAGAACACCTTGCAGCACTAACTCTTCCGGGACGCTACAATATACACACCCCGCCCACCTCAACCTCCTCATGCTCTCTCAGGGAGAGCATGTCCCAAATTCCAAGCTGCTGTTTTGAGGCATGTTAAAAAAAATAATGCACTTTGTGACTTCAAGAATAAATATGGCAGTGCCATGTTGGCACTTTTTTTCACCGACACCAGCAGATGACATGGCACGCCAAACCATCACCCAACCATGCAAATTTTGCATTTCCTTTGGAAATCGAGGTCCCAGAGTCTGGAGGAAGACAGGAGAGGCACAGGATCCACGTTGCCTGAAGTCTAGTGTAAAGTTTCCACCATCAGTGATGGTTTGGGGTGCCATGTCATCTGCTGGTGTCGGTCCACTCTGTTTCCTGAGATCCAGGGTCAACGCAGCCGTCTACCAGCAAGTTTTAGAGCACTTCATGCTTCCTGCTGCTGACCTGCTCTATGGAGATGGAGATTTCAAGTTCCAACAGGACTTGGCGCCTGCACACAGCGCAAAATCTACCCGTGCCTGGTTTACGGACCATGGTATTTCTGTTCTAAATTGGCCCGCCAACTCCCCTGACCTTAGCCCCATAGAAAATCTGTGGGGTATTGTGAAAAGGAAGATGCAGAATGCCAGACCCAAAAACGCAGAAGAGTTGAAGGCCACTATCAGAGCAACCTGGGCTCTCATAACACCTGAGCAGTGCCAGAAACTCATCGACTCCATGCCACGCCGCATTAACGCAGTAATTGAGGCAAAAGGAGCTCCAACCAAGTATTGAGTATTGTACATGCTCATATTTTTCATTTTCATACTTTTCAGTTGGCCAACATTTCTAAAAATCCCTTTTTTGTATTAGCCTTAAATAATATTCTAATTTTGTGACACACGGAATTTTGGATTTTCATTTGTTGCCACTTCAAATCATCAAAATTAAATGAAATAAACATTTGAATGCATCAGTCTGTGTGCAATGAATAAATATAATGTACAAGTTACACCTTTTGAATGCAATTACTGAAATAAATCAAGTTTTTCAAAATATTCTAATTTACTGGCTTTTACCTGTGTGTATATATATATATATATATATATATGAAATACTTGACTTGGTGAATTCTAGCTGTAAATATACTCCTCCCCACTTAGCCCCGCCCCCAACCACGCCCCCGCCCCAACCCGACCACGCCCCTCCACACCCCACCCCCCACCTCCTGAAATCGGAGGTCTCAAGGTTGGCAAGTATGATATTGAGTGGAGACAGACTTTTAATGTAGCTTCTCTGTCGTAATGATTCACAAGGCACTGCATGATATTGCTTCTCATTCATCAACAGATACAAACATTAGGTAACATACTAAAACATGCCAACTTGATTTTTCATGGCAATTTCACCATAGGTACAATGCATACAGTATGAACACTATGTAGGTCCCAACAAAAGACTAGACAGGCACATTCAACTTAATAGCAAAGGCAACTTCCTGACTAGACAACACATCGTAGCTTTTACACTACTGCCATCTAATGTTTCGGAATGGCCAGTGCATGTACAGTTTAAAAATATAATACTTGCAAATGTGACTCAGAAGGGTAAGAAATCAAGATATTACAACTGACTAGTAAATGTTAAATTGTTTTTATAAAATGGTTTTATTATTAAACAATTAACATTTATAACCATATAAACATACACAAAAATACTGAAAATCAGTACCATTGAGTACTGGTATCGATTCCCAGGTACCAGGAATTGGTATCATGTATAACATTCTTACAGACAAAAATGCATTTGTGAAAAAAAATATATATATTTTTAAGGTACTGTATTTTTCGGACTATAAGTCACAGTTTTTTTCATAGTTTGTCCGGGCTCCAGTGCGATTTATATATGTTTTTTTCCTTCTTTATTATGCATTTTCGGCAGGTGCGACTTATACTCCGGTGAGACTTATACTCCGAAAAATACGGTAATTTAAATTATGCAAGCAAATCATTCACTGTAATTAATCACGAAATAATCCAAATTCAAAATTTCGATTCGCATACTTGTCAACCTTGAGACCTCCGAATTCGGGAGATGGGTTGAGGTGAGGGAGGGGGGCGACGTTTGGTGGTAGCGGGGGGTGTATATTGTAGTGTCCCGGAAGAGTTAGTGCTACAAGGGGTTCTGGGTATTTGTTCTGTTGTGTTTATGTTGTGTTACGGCGCGGATGTTCTCCCGAAATGTGTTTGCCATTCTTGTTTGGTGTGGGTTCACAGTGTGGCGCATATTTGTAACAGTGTTGAAGTTGTTTATACGGCCACCCTCAGTGTGACCTGTATGGCTGTTGATCAAGTATGGCTTGCGTTCACTTATGTGTGTTCAAAAGTCATTATGTGGCTGGCCGGCACGCTGTTTGTATGGAGGAAAAGCGGACGTGACGACAGGTTGTAGAGGACGCTAAAGGCAGTGCCTTTAAGGCACGCCCCCAATAATGTTGTCCGGGTGGACATCAGGAGAAATTCGGGAGGGGCACTGAAATTCGGGAGTCTCCCGGGAATATCGGGAGGGTTGGCAAGTATGGCGATAGTCTGATTTGAAATTAAGCACATCACAAAATGCACGTATTGGCACAAATGTAAGTAAAAATGTCTGCCGGTTCAAAAATCCTTAAATAAGTCAATATCGAAGCAGTGTTGGGTTAGTTACTGAAAACCAGTAACTAGTTACAGTTACTAGTTACTTTATTTCAAAAGTAACTCAGTTACTTACACCATAAAGTAATGCGTTACTGTGAAAAGTAACGATTTAGTTACTTCTTTTTTTCCCCTTTTTTTTTTAAGGCTCCCATTAATGGCCTTTTAGCCTTCATTTCAGTACTGTTATTGCACTGGAGAATAATACAATCTGTTGATCAACTTGACATGCATTTGCATCACTGAACTCTGCTAAGCAATGTGGTCTACATACAACACACAAAGATATGTTACAAAGGGCCAATTTATTTCAGGCCAGAACAAATTGACAAAACTATTTTAAAATAGCTGCAACATAGTGGCACTTTAACTTTAAGTAGATAGGATCTTTGATCCAAGACACAACTTACGTTTAACTAAAATGTTATTTTCTTTGTGCTCGACAAAAGAAAAGTGT
>NC_084569.2:32674958-32694958 GCF_033978685.3 Nerophis lumbriciformis | reverse complement strand
AGAACATGCTATAGGTTTACCAAACAATCTGTCACTCCTAATCGCTAAATCCCATGAAATCTTATACGTCTAGTCTCTTACGTGAATGAGCTAAATAATATTATTTGATATTTTACGGTGATGTGTTAATAATTTCACACATAAGTCGCTCCTGAGTATAAGTCGCACCCCCAAACTATGAAAAAAACTGCGACTTATAGTCCGAAAAATACGGTATTTGTACAGTGGTGTGCAAAAATATCACAACACTTAACCTGAACTGGAAAATTAAGTCTCATTTCAATGAAATTACCCCAAACTCGCCATTAAACCATTTTTTCTTTCATAATAGAACGTTCAACCATACTCATATTGCATAATGAATGTTCCAGAGACATAATGAGGGATGAGTTGGAAGGAATTTGGACAGATCAAATGTACGCTCTACGGAAACTCTCTGGAATGAGCTTTGAGAGCACAGAGGCTGTAACTCTCTGAAAATACATCAACACAATGCCAGAAAGATGTGCAATTGCCACACTAAATATTAAGAGTGAAATGTGAAAAAGGACTGGACTGATACATTTGTAGGCGAAATATTCTCAGTACCTTTGCCCTTAGGGTGAAATTCAGTCTCTGGGAACAAATAAATCAAAAGTATCTTAAGATTTGATAGTTGTTCACTGCAAAAACTAAAATCCAAGTAAGATTAAATATCTCAAATAAGGGTGATATTTGCTTATTTTCTGTCTGATAAGATAATTCTTCTCACTAAGCAGATTTTTTTGTTAGGGTGTTTTACTTGTTTTAAGGGTTTTGGTCCTAAATGATCTCAGTAAGATATTACAGCTTGTTGCTGAGATTTGATGACCTATATTGAGTAAAACATGCTTGAAACTAGAATGTCAACTGTTGCAAAGGTGTGTCATTAACACATTAACACAGTATAAAACTGCTTTTTCAAAGTAATAATTTCTTATTTCAAGCATGAAAAAAAAAAATCATGATTTTGACACAATTGTGTCTCATAATTAAAACGGATGACAGCCAAATGGACTTTGCGGTTTTATTTTCAATGAAACAAGAGAAAATACGTACTCATATACCGTATTTTTCGGACTATAAGTCGCAGTTTTTTTCATAGTTTGGCTGGGGGTGCGACTTATACTCAGGAGCGACTTATACTCCGAAAAATACGGCAGTACTACAGTTGGCACAGTACAGTAAACTGACATTTAATATTTAAACATTTAACATGTGACATTTCAAACTGTTTTGAACAGAAATAGTTCATGCACATTCAGATAAATTCCTGAAAATTACAATAATTTTTTAAAATATATAATATATATATATATGCGCACTAATTGACTGGAAGAGCACGCACTTGGCGCGATGATGTCATGTTATCCATGGAAAAATGCATTTTTAGACCATATGATTTGCCTGAGCGGCTAGGAGACCCCGAGAGTAACAAGCGGTTGCCTTGTTGCCTTTCCATTAAGAACAATAAATTAGTTTTTAGTATAAGTTTGCTGGTTTCAAGAAATGTAATGCCGAGCGTATATCATAATGTCAAGATAATGGCACTAGCATTTACTTAATTTAAGAATATTTTTCAACATATTGAGCAAAAAGGTCTCTTTTTTTTTTCTACCAAGAAAAGTGCACTTGTTATTAGTGAGAATATTCTTATTTTAAGGTATTTTTGGGTTCATCGAGGTTAGCTAATTTGACTTGTTTTGGAAAGTCTTGACAAGCCAGTTCTATCGGCAGATAATTTTGCTTAGTTCAAATAAAATACCTCTCATTTTTGTATTTTTTTCCCTTGTTTTTGAACACTGACTTTTTGCAGTGTTCTAATTATTTTGCACAACACTGTACATGTATTTGTATTGTGTACATTCTTGCATCAATCAGAGAACAGTGCAATTTGTTTCGCTCAGAATGTTTGAATCGTGAAAGCGCCTTCAAACAAACTACCGTATTTTTCGGAGTATAAGTCGCACCGGAGTATAAGTCGCACCTGCCGAAAATGCATAATAAAGAAGGAAAAAAACATATCAGTCGCACTGATCCATTGAGAGTTGGACAATATCGGAATATCGGATATCGGTAAAAAAGCCATTATCGGACATCTCTACTGCATTATTTAGGATATCTTTGATTCATACACATGCACAGATGCAGGATTTCCAAAGGGGAGAAAGTTTAGCCAGAACAACAGCACTGGTCCACTTCCTATTCCATACAGTTTATCGTATTTTTCGGACTATAAGTCGCTCCGGAGTATAAGTCGCACCGGCCGAAAATGCATAATAAAGAAGGAAAAAAACATATATAAGTCGCACTGGAGTATAAGTCGCATTTTTGGGGGAAATTTATTTGATAAAATTCAACACAAAAAAATAGACATTTGAAAGGCAATTTAAAATAAATAAAGAATAGTGAACAACAGGCTGAATAAGTGTACGTTATATGAGGCATAAATAACCAACTGGTATGTTAACGTAACATATTATGGTAAGAGTCATTCAAATAACTATAACATATAGAACATGCTATACGTTTACCAAACAATCTGTCACTCCTAATCGCTAAATCCCATGAAATCTTATACGTCTAGTCTCTTACGTGAATGAGCTAAATAATATTATTTGATATTTTACGCTAATGTGTTAATAATTTCACACATAAGTCGCTCCTGAGTATAAGTCGCACCCCCGGCCAAACTATGAAAAAAACTGCGATTTATAATCCGAAAAATACGGTAGTGTTTGTACCGTTTGGCGTCTAGCTGGAATTCAGTACTAAACTGTCCCAACCAAGGAAATAATCAACTTAACTGCCACAACATCACCTCACTCTCCGCTGACCTTGCAGTGGTCCTGGATGACTCCAAGCGTGTGGCCAAGCGGCGTCTCATCGAGGAAAACCGCGAGAAAAGAAAAAGGGAGGAGTTGGTGCGGACATTGCAGGTCAGGCCGGAGCCGAACACCACAGAGTGGGAGCTGATCCGCATGGCAACGGATGCCCATCGGAACACCAACGCACAGGGATCCACCTGGAAACAGAAGCGCAAGTTTCTGGTGAGACTGAAAAATTTAAAAATGATATACAGTACAGGCCTAACGTTTGGACACACCTTCTCCTCATTCAATGCGTTTTGTTTATTTTCATGATTATTTACATTGCAGATTGTCACTGAAGGCATCAAAACTATGAATGTGGAGTTATGTATTAGTATGTATTATATAGTATGTATAGTTATGTTGGGGCGGTATAGCTCGGTTGGTAGAGCGGCCGTGCCAGCAACTTGAGGGTTGCAGGTTCGATCCCCGCTTCCGCCATCCTAGTTATTTCCGTTGTGTCCTTGGGCAAGACACTTTACCCACCTGCTCCCAGTGCCACCCACACTGGTTTAAATGTAACTTAGATATTGGGTTTCACTATGTAAAGCGCTTTGAGTCACTAGAAAAAGGCGCTATATAAATGTAATTCACTTCACTACAAAAAAAAGGTAAAATAACAAAAAAAGGTAAAATAACTGAAAACATGTTTTATATTCCAGTTTCTTCAAAATAGCCACCCTTTGCTCTGATTACTGCTTTGCACACTCTTGGCATTCTCTCAATGAGCTTCAAGAGGTAGTCACCTGAAATGGTTTTCACTTTCACAGGTGTGCTTGAAGCTCGTCGAGAGAATGCCAAGAGTGTGCAAAGCAGTAATCAGAGCAAAGGGTGGCTATTTTGAAGAAACTAGAATATAAAACATGTTTTCAGTTATTTCACATTTTTTGTTAAGTACATAACTCCATTCATAGTTTTGATGCCTTCAGTGACAATCTAGAATGTAAGTAGTCATGAAAATAAAGAAAACGCATTGAATGAAAAGGTGTGTCCAAACTTTTAACCTGTACAAAATATATATATATATATATATATATATATATATATATATATATATATATATATATATATATATATATATATATACATATATATATATATATATATATATATATGGTAAATGGGTTGTACTTGTATAGCGCTTATCTATCTTTTTTTAAGAAAATCAAAGCGCTATGACACTATTTCCACATTCACCCATTCACACACACATTCACACACTGATGGCGGGAGCTGCCATGCAAGGCGCTAACCAGGACCCATCAGGAGCAAGGGTGAAGTGTCTTGCTCAAGGACACAACGGACGTGACTAGGATGGTAGAAGGTGGGGGATTGAACCAGTAACCCTCAGATTGCTGGCACAGCCACTCTCCCAACTTCGCCATGCCGTCCCTTATATATATATATATATATATATATATATATATATATATATATATGTGTGTATATATATATATATGTATGTATATATATGTATGTATATATATATATGTGTATATATGTATATATATATGTATATATATATGTATATGTATATATATATGTATATGTATATATATATGTATGTATATATATATGTGTGTATATATATATATGTGTATATATATATACATATATATATATATATATATATATAAATATGTGTGTATATGTGTGTATGTATATATATGGGTGTATATGTATATATATATATATATATATATATGTGTATATGTATATGTATGTGTATATATATATATATGTGTATATATATGTATATATATATGTATATATCTGTATATATATATATATATATATATATATGTATATATATATATATGTATATGTATATATATGTATATGTGTGTATATATATATATATATATACATATATATATATATACACACACACACCGTATTTTCCGCACTATAAGGCGCACCGGATTATAAGGCGCACCTTCAATGAATGGCCTATTTTAAAACTTTGTTCATACATAAGGCGCACCGCATTATAAGGCGCATAGAATAGACGCTACAGTAGAGGCTGGGGTTACGTTATGTATCCCGTAGTTGCGAGACCTGTTGTGGCTCAATATTGGTCCATATATAAGACGCACCGGATTATAAGGCGCACTGTCAGCTTTTGAGAAAATTGGAGGTTTTTAGGTCCGCCATATAGTGCGGAAAATACGGTATATATAATTTTTTTAATTTATTATTATTTTTTTAATTTAAGCACTATAACCTAATTTAGATTATGCTTACTTGCGATGAGGTGGCGACTTGTCCAGGGTGTACCCTGCCTTCCGCCCGATTGTAGCTCCAGCGCCCCCCGCGACCCCAAAAGGGAATAAGCGGTAGATAATGGATGAATGGGATGGATGGGCTTACTTGAAACGACTTTCCAAAACGAAAACGTTTTTTAAAAGACAATCACAGTTTTAGTGGTATAGCACTTTGAACTGAATTCATTAAGTTCAGAGCTTGAGGGTAGAAGTCATGCGGTTTTTAGGGTAATTCCCACCCCACAGTATTCTTTGTCTCGTGTGCAATTCCCATGCAAGTATTTTCTTGTTGCTGTTGTGTATTAATAGTCACGTGTTGTAGGCAGCGGCTCGTTTGTACTTTAACAAGCTGAAGTGGTCTCATGTCAATAAATATTGCTCATGGTAAATATTCTTACACCGTATGTTTTCTTTTGGAAAGGTTCCATGCAGGTCATCTTTTCATGTTAGAGGTAGTAAGTTATTAAAATCTAACCCAACAAATATTGCCCCCTCATGAACTTAAAATCTGATTCTTTTATCACCAATTTAGACTAAAGAATATTTTTTTTATAGAAAAAAAAAAGACAATTAATGGCAATGGACAAAATACTCAATACAATGTCAAACATGTTAAACCGTAGCTCACCCTTTAAAGTGTTTTTACCCACAATGAATCATTCCATATTTGTTTGCAGTCAGATGATATTGGCCAGGGCAAAGTGGTGCCCACGTCAGAAGGAGATAAAGTGGACCTGGAAGCCTTCAGTGAGTTCACCAAGATCATGACACCGGCCATCACACGTGTGGTGGACTTCGCCAAAAAACTGCCCATGTTCTCAGAGGTAGGTCATACGTCAACTCGGGACGCGCCGATCGGTCTACCAGCGATCAGTATCCGATGGTTTTCATGCAAAATTATGTGATCGCCATTGCCGATTAATGCTTTGAAATGTCGATCCTACGGAGCCCCTAAAGGGACATGGGGGAATTTTTTTTGGTTTATAATTTTTTTTTTTTTTTTTTTTTTTTTAGACATGTATCTCTTGCGCATGAGAAACTATCTTGTGCGTACGAGAAACTTTTTATAAAGTTATAAAAAAAAAATAAAAAAAAAGTTATTTATTTTTAGACATGGATCTTGTGCGCACGAGAAACTTTTTATAAAGTTATAAAAAATTTTTAAAAAAAGTTATTTATTTTTAGACATGGATCTTGTGGGCACAAGAAAGTTTCTCGTGCGCGCGAGATAGTTTCTCGTGCGCATGAGATACATGTCTAAAAAAAACCAACATTTTTTTGTTTATTTTTTTTAGATAGATAGCACGCAATAGTTTCTCGTGCGCATAAGATACATTTCTAAAAAAAATGAATAAATTATATATATATTTTTTTATAACTATAAAAAGTTTCTCTTGCACACGAGAAAATTTCATGTGCGCACGAGATACATGTCTAAAAAAAAAACATTTTTTTATTTATTTTAATTTTTTTAGATAGATAGCACGCAATAGTTTCTCGTGCGCATGAGACACATGTCTAAAAAAATGAATAACTTATAATTTGTGTTTTTTTTATAACTATAAAAAGTTTCTCTTGCACACGAGAAAGTTTCTTGTGCGCACGAGATACATGTCTAAAAAAAAAACATTTTTTTATTTATTTTTATTTTTTTAGATAGCACGCGATAGTTTCTCGTGCGCATGAGATACATGTCTAAAAAAAAACAAAAAAACATTTTTTAATTTATTTTTTTAGATAGATAGCACGCAATAGTTTCTCGTGCGCATGAGATACATTTCTAAAAAAAATTAATAAATTATAATTTATTTTTATTTTTATAACTATAAAAAGTTTCTCTTGCACACGAGAAAGTTTCTTGTGCACACGAGATACATGTCTAAAAAAAAAAACATTTTTTTATTTATTTTTATTTTTTTAGATAGATAGCACGCAATAGTTTCTCGTGCGCATGAGACACATGTCTAAAAAAATGAATAACTTATCTTTTTTTTTTTTATAACTATTAAAAGTTTCTCTTGCACACGAGAAAGTTTCTTGTGCGCACGAGATACATGTCTAAAAAAATTTATTTATTTTTTTAGATAGATAGCACGCGATAGTTTCTCGTGCGCACAAGATACATGTCTAAAAAAAATTAATAAATTATAAAAAAAATATTTTTTTTTTATAACTTTATAAAAAGTTTCTTTTGCACACGAGAAAGTTTCATGTGCGCACGAGATACATGTCTAAAAAAAAAAAAATTTTTTTTATTTATTTTTATTTTTTTAGATAGATAGCATGCGATAGTTTCTCATGCGCACGAGATACATGTCTAAAAAATAAATAAATAAATACATTTAAAAAAAATTATTTATCTTTTTTATAACTTTATAAAAAGTTTCTCTTGCACACGAGAAAGTTTGTTGTGCGCACGAGATAGTTTCTCTTGCGCACGAGATATGTATCTCGTGCGCACGAGAATCTGTCTAAAAAAACATAAATAAATAAATTATAAAAAAGTGTTTTATTTTTTTTTATAACTTTATAAAAAGTTTCTCTTGCGCACGAGAAAGTTTCTTCTGCACACGAGATACATGTCTAAAAAAAAAATTACAAAAAAAAATTACAAAAAAATAAAATTCCCCCAAATTCCCTTTAGTGTGGAGCCGCTCCTCTAAGCTAATAATACTTACCTCTTCTTAGTATCATTATCACATATTATTATCATTATAGTACGTGGCTAAACATGTTACACACCGAGAGCTCGCCAGGAGCAAGCCAACCACTAAGCTAACTTTAAACAACACCAAGAAATAAGTGCCTAGTAAACTTTAAGAAGTGTAGATGGAACCGATTTGCAGCAGAAAGTAAGCAGTTGCAGTGAAGTCACTTTTCAATCCCAAGTTCTTTCAGGTGACATATATGCAGAGTAAGGACCATCAAGGCAGAATAGGAATTTTATCAAGTTTTACTGAAGCTTCAGGAGATCAGCAAAACCAATACATTCATATTGGCTTCCGGAATCGATCTAACACTCAAATGGAAGAGCCAACTTCTTGCACATGAAGAAAGCCCCCACCTGTCCGGAAAGGAACACAGCCTCATTGTTCTACTACAGATAAGACAAAAAGGAGTATTCCATCTCCTACAGTGCAAGCCTTCAAGGTAACACATAGTTTACTTGCGGATATAAAACCTAAAAAGAAAGAGTACAAATGGAAAAACACTAGTTGATTTAAACATGACTATGAATACAGTAAGAACTCTTAAACATATATGCATTCTCCACAGCCTAAATATTCATGAAAAAGTATATTTAATACTTTTGGCCACTGTAAACCTACACACAGTAACCCTACACTGTGTTTGAACATAGGAAAATAAAACACTGTACTTTAATCAAGTGATTCTTTGGCAAACCACTAGATGGAGCCTGCGTACCAGAGTCTGGAGAGAGGATAGCATAAAAACCATTGTCGGTGTGTCAGTAATGTCGCGGGCAGAAGTACCAAGGGTTGTATCAGTATAGGATTAATACTAGAAGGATTACATCGATATTTGATCAAAATCCTGTATGGTTGTTTTTGTTCTGGTTTACAAATTCATGATAGCTTCCCGGACACAGGAGGACTTTGAGGGCAACACTAAAGGATTTAAATAAGTACTAGATAGTTGTTGCTTTTGTTTAGTCATTGACTTTTTCAATGTTGTGTTGATATTGTAAAACTGTCAAGAGCACTCTCCATAAATACTAGAGATGTCCGATAATGGCTTTTTTGCAGATATTCCGATATTGTCCAACTCTTAGTTACCGATTCCGATATCAACCGATACCGATATATACAGTCATGGAATTAACACATTATTATGCCTAATTTTGTTGTGATGCCCCGCTGGATGCATTAAACAATGTAACTTTACCATGAATTGATTAACGTGGACCCCGACTTAAACACGTTGAAAAACTTATTCGAGGGAGGGGGGGGGTTTGGTGGTAGCGGGGGGGTGTATTGTAGCGTCCCGGAAGAGATAGTGCTGCAAGGGGTTCTGGGTATTTGTTCTGTTGTGTTTATGTTGTGTTATGGTGCGGATGTTCTCCCGAAACGTGTTTGTCATTCTTGTTTGGTGTGGGTTCACAGTGTGGCGCATATTTGTAACAGTGTTAAAGTTGTTCATACGGCCACCCTCAGTGTGACCTGTATGCCTGTTGATCAAGTATGCCTTGCATCCGCTTATGTGTGTGTAGAAGCCGCATATATTGTGTGACTGGGCCGGCACGCTGTTTGTATGGAGGAAAAGCGGACGTGATGACAGGTTGTAGAGGACGCTAAAGGCAGTGCGTCCTTTACATAATGGGGCAATCATTCTCCATCAGGAGAATGGTTGCCCCGGGAGCTTTTTGGGAAGGGCACTGAAATTCGGGAGTCTCCCAGGAAAATCGGGATGTTGAAACCGATACCGATAATTTCCGATATTACATTCTAAAGCATTTATGGACCGATATTATCGGACATCTCTGAAAAATACATTGCAAAATGTAGCAGTTTAGTTGTTACCATGCCTGCTCCTACCTTGTTCTTAGTGTGTAATATGTTTAGCCGCATCCTCCAGTGATAACGCTACATGATAATGATATTGACATGACTAAGAAATGCAGTCTGTTTGCTGTAAATGAGGTGATTATTATTAGCTTAGGGGAGTCGTTCCACAGTTTATGAAGACACATAATGAGCTGCTCGCTTGTCAGCCGGAGGACTAAGAATAAATACGATGTCAGCCCGAGGGATCGCCGTTTGTGATCGGCATTGAAAGGCATTCATCGGCAATGGCGATCACGTACTTTTTCCACAAACGTCGTCCAATACTGATTTGTGGCCCATCGATCGGCGCGTCCCTGCTTTGCACTGACCAGGAAGTCACAATGTGCACCATTAACGCTGTCCCTCATGTAAGAGGAACATATTATTTGTTTTGACGCATTCCACTATTTATTGATCTATTAACTCAGTGTTTTTCAACCTAGTGTGCGGTGAGATATTGTCTGGCGTGCCGTGGGAAATTATGCAACTTCACCTAATTGGTCCAAAAAATATTATTTGCAAATCAATATTCATAATCTGCAAATAATTGTCTAGTGTCTGTGCTGTGTAGAGCTCGGCTGGGTAACCATGTAATACTCCATATCAGTAGGTGGCAGCATGTAGTTCATTGCTTTGTAGAAGTTGGAACGCATCGAGGATGGTTTGTCATGATCCCAATATGCAGAGCACAGCAGGAGACAGGTAAAAAGGTATATTAAGCTTAAACCAAAAATGAACAAAAGGAAAGGCAAGTCCCGCTAGGAAAAGGCACTGAAGCATAGGGATGGCTATGCAAAACGAAAGTAAAACTGAACTGGCTACAAAGTAAACAAAAAGAGAATGCTGGACTTACAGTGTATGTCCGTACATGAAATGACAATCAATAGAGATGTCCGATAACGGCTTTTTTGCCGATATCCAATATTCCGATATTGTCCAACTCTTAATTACCGATTCCGATATCAACCGATACCGATATATACAGTCGTGGAATTAACACATTATTATGCCTAATTTTGTTGTGATGCCCCGAAAAAATTTACCGTATTTTTCGGAGTATAAGTCGCACCGGAGTATAAGTCGCACCTGCCGAAAATGCATAATAAAAAAGGAAAAAAACATATATAAACTATGAAAAAACATATATAAACTGCGACTTATAGTCCGAAAAATACGGTATATTTATATTAATATATTTTCCAAAATAAATCAACCCAAGTTATGGAAAAAAATGCCAACATGGCTCTGCCATATTTATTATTGAAGTCACAAATTGCATTATTTTTTTTTAACATGCCTCAAAACAGCAGCTTGGAATTTGGGACATGCTCTCCCTGAGAGAGCATGAGGAGGTTGAGGTGGGCGGGGTTGAGGTGGGGTAGGGCGTAGCGGGGGGTTTATATTGTAGCGTCCCGGAAGAGTTAGTGCTGCAAGGGGTTCTGGGTATTTGTTCTGTTGTGTTTATGTTGTGTTACGGTGCGGATGTTCTCCCGAAATGTGTTTGTCATTCTTGTTTGGTGTGGGTTCACAGTGTGGCGCATATTTGTAACAGTGTTAAAGTTGTTTATACGGCCACCCTCAGTGTGACCTGTATGGCTGTTGACCAAGTATGACTTGCATTCACTTGTGTGTGTCAAAAGCCGTAGATATTATGTGACTGGGCCGGCACGCAAAGACAGTGCCTTCAAGGTTTATTGGCGCTCTGTACTTCTTCCTACGTCCGTCATAAAAAAGTCATACATTTTACTTTTTGAAACCGATACCGATAATTTTGAAACCGATACCGATAGTTTCCGATATTACATTTTAAAGCATTTATCGGCATCCCTAACAATCAACAATGTCCCCACAAAGAAGGATAGCGTCCGCACCACTGAAATAGTCTTGTTTGCCAATACAAAGCAGGTCAGGCAATAGCACTCAAAGGAAGGTGTGAAGCTGCTACAGGAAAACACCAACAAAACAGGAAGAGCCACCAAAATAACGGCGCAAGACAGGAACTAAAGCACTACACACAGGAAAACAACAACAAGCTAAAAAAAAAAAAACAACCTGGTGGAGTTTCATTTTTTAACATTTCTGCTGGTGTTTTTTTCAATGAAAAAAAATGTGCCTTGGCTCAAAAAAGGTTGAAAAACACTATTAACTATCCGTCTACCCATCAATCCATTTAACTATCTTCCTCCCATTTTCCCCACCTTTTACAAGAGAGGTGCTTCAGAAATGGATGGATTTATTGTGAATTGCCATAAAGATGAACAAATGTGCTTTACTTTCAAACAGATGTGCATAAAAGACATAGCAGTTGACAAAAAAGTGGAAAAACTGAATAATCGCTCATCATCACAACTAATAATTATACTGTAGCTCCAGCAGCCCTGTGAAAAAATGTGCATTCATATTGTTCCCAAGCTGGTCAATCGTGAACTGAATTAGTCCTCGGCTTTGTGACTCCCATTTTCTGACAGTCTGCGAGATACGAAATATTAAACTGTGACCTGAACATTGAGTAAAATCCGGTCGCATTGTGAAATGTTGTACAAACCCCGTTTCCATATGAGTTGGGAAATTGTGCTAGATGTAAATATAAACGGAATACAATGATTTGCAAATCCTTTTCAACCCATATTCAATTGATTTCACTACAAAGACAAGATATTTTATGTTCAAACTCTGCAAATAATAATTAACTTAGAATTTTATGGCTGCAACACGTGCCAAAGTAGTTGGGAAAGGGCATGTTCACCACTGTGTTACATCACCTTTTCTTTTAACAACACTCAATAAACGATTGGGAACTGAGGAAACTCATTGTTGAAGCTTTGAAAGTGGAATTCTTCCCGATTCTTGTTTTATGTAGAGCTTCAGTCGTTCAACAGTCCGGGGTCTCCACTGTCGTATTTTACGCTTCATAATGCGCCACACATTTTCGATGGGAGACAGAACTGGACTGCAGGTGGGCCAGGAAAGTACCCGCACTCTTTTTTTACGAAGCCTCGCTGTTGTAACACGTGCTGAATGTGGCTTGGCATTGTCTTGCTGAAATAAGCAGGGGCGTCCATGAAAAAGACGGCGCTTAGATGGCAGCATATGTTGTTCCAAAACCTGTATGTACCTTTCAGCATTAATGGTGCCTTCACAGATGTGTAAGTTACCCATGTCTTCGGCACTAATGCACCCCCATACCATCACAGATGCTGGCTTTTCAACTTTGCGTCGATAACAGTCTGGATTGTTCGCTTCCCCTTTGGTCCGGATGACACAATGTCGAATATTTCCAAAAACAATTTGAAATGTGGACTCGTCAGACCACAGAACACTTTTCCACTTTGCATGAGTCCATCTTAGATGATCTCGGGCCCAGAGAAGCCGGCGGCGTTTCTGGATGTTGTTGATAAATGGCTTTCGCTTTGCATAGTAGAGCTTTAACTTGCACTTACAGATGTAGCGACCAACTGTATTTAGTGACAGTGGTTTTCTGAAGTGTTCCTGAGCCCATGTGGTGATATCCTTTAGAGATTAATGTTGGTTTTTGATACAGTGCCGTCTGAGGGATCGAAGGTCACGGTCATTCAATGTTGGTTTCCGGCCATGCCGCTTACGTGGAGTGATTTCTCCAGATTCTCTGAACCTTTTGATGATATTATGGACCGTAGATGTTGAAATACCTAAATTTCTTGCAATTGCACTTTGAGAAACGTTGTTCTTAAACTGTTTGACTATTTGCTCACGCAGTTGTGGACAAAGGGGTGTACCTCGCCCCATCCTTTCTTGTGAAAGACTGAGCATTTTTTGGGAAGCTGTTTTTATACCCAATCATGGCACCCACCTGTTCCCAATTAGCCTGCACACCTGTGGGATGTTCCAAATAAGTGTTTGACAAGCATTCCTCAACTTTATCAGTATTTATTGCCACCTTTCCCAACTTCTTTGTCACGTGTTGCTGGCATCAAATTCTAAAGTTAATGATTATTTGCAAAAAAAAAAATGTTTATCAGTTTGAACATCAAATATGTTGTCTTTGTAGCATATTCAACTGAATATGGGTTGAAAATTATTTGCAAATCATTGTATTGCGTTTATATTTACATCTAACACAATTTCCCAACTCATATGGAAACGGGGTTTGTACTCCTCAGCTTCCTTGTGAGGACCAGATCATCTTGTTGAAAGGCTGCTGCATGGAGATCATGTCGCTACGCGCAGCCGTCCGCTACGACCCGGACAGCGAGACGCTGACGCTGAACGGCGAGATGGCCGTCAAGCGTGAGCAGCTGAAGAACGGTGGCCTGGGCGTGGTGTCCGACGCCATCTTTGATTTGGGCAAGAGCCTGGCACACTTTAATCTGGACGACTCCGAGGTGGCGCTGATGCAGGCCGTCCTGCTCATGAGCTCAGGTGAGAACATTTTTCTTTAAAGATTTGTATTCTTCTATTGCAGGAGTGTCAAACTTGTTTTCACTGAGGGCCACATCGCACTTATGGGCCACTGTTAACAGTGAATAAACATTTTGCCTATGCATTTTAATTTGTTTTACATACTGTATTTTTCCGACTATAAGTCGCAGTTTTTTTTCATAGTTTGGCCGGGGGTGCGACTTATACTCAGGAGCGACTTATGTGTGAAATTATTAACACATTACCGTCAAATATCAAATAATATTATTTAGCTCATTCACGTAAGAGACTAGACGTATAAGATTTCATGGGATTTAGCGATTAGGAGTGACGGATTGTTTGGTAAACGTATAGCATGTTCTATATGTTATAGTTATTTGAATGACTCTTTTTAGTGTAACTAAAAAAAGATAAATGGTGTCTAAAGAGCCACACGGCAAAAACTGAAATCTAAGTAAGATTAAATATCTCAAATAAGGGTGATATTTGCTTATTTTCTGTCTAGTAAGATAATTCTTCTCACTAAGCAGATTTTATGTTAGAGTGTTTTACTTGTTTTAAGGATTTTGGTCCTAAATGATCTCAGTAAGATATTACAGCTTGTTGCTGAGATTTGATGACCTATATTGAGTAAAACATGCTTGAAACTAGAATATCAAGTGTTGCAAAGCTGTGTCATCAACACTCACAAGTATAAAACTACTTTTTTAAAGTAATCATTTCTTATTTCAAGCATGTAAAAAAAAAAAAATCATGACTTTGACACAATTGTGTCTCATAATTAAAACAGATGACAGCCAAATGGACTTTGCTGTTTTATTTTCAATGAAACAATAGAAAATAGGTACTCATATAGTAGTACAGTTGGCACAGTTCAGTAAACGGACAGTTAATATTTAAACATTTAACATGTGACATTTCTAACAATTTTGAACAGAGATAGTTCATGCACATTCAGATAAATTCTTCAAAATTACGATTTAAAAAAATTTAGCCGGGGGCCGGGCTGTATATATGCGCACTAAATGACTGAAAGAGCACGCACTTGGCGCGATGATGTCATGTTATCGATGGAAAAATGCATTTTTAGACAATATGATTTGCCTGAGCGGCGAGGAGACCCCGAGGGTAACAAGCGCTTGCCTTGTTGCCTTTCCATTAAGAACAATAAATTAGTATAAGTTTGCTGGTTTCAAGAAATTTAATGCCGAGCGCATATCATTATGTCAAGATAATGGCACTAGCATTTACTTCATTTAAGAATATTTTTCAACATATTGAGCAAAAATGTCCCTTTTTTTATTTCTCTACCAAGAAAAGTGCACTTGTTATTAGTGAGAATATACTTATTTTAAGGTATTTTTGGGTTCATTGAGGTTAGCTAATTTCACTTGTTTTGGAAAGTCTTGACAAGCCAAATTATTAATAATTTTGCTTAGTTCAAATAAAATACCCCTAATTTTTTTATTTTTTTCCCTTGTTTTTGAACACTGACTTTTTGCAGTGTGTGACTACCATCTACTGGCCACACTTATCATTACACCATGTACCAGATAAAATGGCTTCGAGGTCAGTAAGCACAACCAGAATTATTCTGTACATTAGGCGCACCGGGTTATAAGGCGCGCTGTCGATTTTTGAGAATAGAAAGGATTTTAAGTGCGCCTTATAATCCGAAAAATACGGTTCATATATTTTTTCTCTTAAAATGAAAAAAAAAATAATAATTACGTAAAAAAGTAAGGTACTTTTTTGATGCATGGTATTTGTAGGCGTTCATAGGCCAAATAAATGAAATCTGGCCCACGGGCTTTAACTTTGATACCTGTGTCTTAGAGTTTGATGGCAAACAGGAGACGGATTCAATGAAACTTAGGCATCAGCGTTCCTGTTCTGTAACCCTGTACACTGTTTGTTTGTCTAATCTTGAACGGGTTTGTGCTGAAAACATAATTTCGTTGTACTTGTGCAATGACAATAAAGTCCTATCCTATCCTATAAGGAAAATGCTGCAGGCAAGCTCAGTGCTTTGATCTTTAGTACACAAGTTCACTTCAAACGGCAACAAAAAGTATCATTCTAGTAATGAACCTCGTGTTGGAGCAACAAGGCCTTGTTGTTGTTGTATATCTTTCTACTTAAGGGAGATATTTCTCCGCAATGTTTGTGCTTTCAGATGTAAATCTCATTATATGGATTCCTTCTCTGCCTGCAGCAGAGTTACACTGTTTTGTACAATTCTTGAAAGCTTTATTGCGGTTACGTTCTCAAACGTCGCACGCCAATAGAAAGCCACGGGGTTGATTGATTCAAGCAATCATTAAGGTATCGACCTGACTTACATTTTTACGCACAGGCATACTTGCCAACCTTGAGACCTCCGATTTCGGGAGGTGGGGGAGGGGGGTGGGGTGAGCGTGGTCGGGGTGGGACGGGGGCGTGGTTGGGGGCGTGGCTAAAAGGGGAGGAGTATATTTACAGCTAGAATTCACCAAGTCAAGTATTTCATAGATTTTATATATATATATATATATATATATATATATATATAAGAAATACTTGACGTTCAGTGAATTCTAGCTATATATATATATATATATATATATACGTATATATATGTATTTTATTATATATATATATTTATTTTATTATATATATATATATATATATATATATATATATATATATATATATATATATAAATACTTGAATTTCAGTGTTCATTTATTTACACATATACACACACATAACACTCATCTACTCATTGTTGAGTTAAGGGTTGAATTGTCCATCCTTGTTCTATTCTCTGTCACTATTTTTCGAACCATGCTGAACACCTCTGATGATGCATTCTGTGTGGCACGCACAAAAGTGCTTTCATCAAATGCACTAGATGGCAGTATTGTCCTGTTTAAGAGTGTCACAACATTGCTGTTTACGGCAGACGAACTGCTTTACGGTATACAAAAACGTGACTGCTGTTGTTGTGTGTTGTTGCCGCGCTGGGAGGACGTTAATGAAACTGCCTAACAATAAACCCACATAAGAAACCAAGAACTCGCCCTCCGTCATTCTACAGTTATAACGTGATTGGGCAGGTATGCTGTTTAAATTGTGGGTTAATACTCAAATAAAATATTTGTTATTATGGACCTGAGTCCGCCTGAATTTCGGGAGATTTTCGGGAGAAAATTTGTCCCGGGAGGTTTTCGGGAGAGGCGCTAAATTTCGGGAGTCTCCCGGAAAATCCGGGAGGGTTGGCAAGTATGCGCACAGGATTTCAGAGAACGTGGCAAATCATAATTGTTGCGCCTTCATATTCTGGTAAAAAAACTGTGGGAGTCGATCCTATTTTTACACGTATTTAGTGTAACGGTACATGAATTTGGAATGGCATGTTTGTATAAAAATATACACATTTTTATGATATACATCATTATTACCGTCTATCGTTACATGCAAAATAAAATGTGTGATTATTCTGATAAAAACATTGTTTTGTTTTAACATTAATCTAAATCAGTGGTTCTTAACCTTGTTGGAGGTACCGAACCCCACCAGTTTCATATGCGCATTAACCGAACCCTCCTTTTTTTCCAAATTCAAGAAGTTATTATATGTTTTTGATAACACTTTAGTATGGGGAACATATTCTAAGTAACAATGACTTAATTTAGAGTTTTTTTGGACACTAGGGGAACATATTCTAAGTAACAAAGACTTAATTTAGAGTTATTTGGTTAGGGTTAGGGCCAGGGTTAGAGGGTTAGGGTTATAATAAGGCCATGATCTCAGTAAGATATTACAGCTTGTTGCTGAGATTTGATGACCTATATTGAGTAAAACATGCTTGAAACTAGAATATCAACTGTTTCAAAGCTGTGTCATCAACACTCACAAGTATAAAACTATTTTTTCAAAGTAATAATTTCTTATTTCAAGCATGAAAAAAAAATCATGACTTTGACACAATTTTGTTTCATAATTAAAACCGATGACAGCCAAATGGACTTTGCTGTTTTATTTTCAATGAAACAATAGAAAATAGATACTGTACAGTTGGCACAGTACAGTAAACTGACAGTTAATATTTAAACATTTAACATGTGACATTTCTAACAATTTTGAACAGAAATAGTTCATGCACATTCACATAAATTCTTCAAAATTAGAATTAAACAATTTTGGGCAGGGGCCGGGCTGTATATATGCGAACTGATTGACTAAAAGAGCACGCACTTGGCGCGATGATGTCATGTTATCGATGGAAAAATGCATTTTTACACCATATGATTTGCCTGAGCGGCTAGGAGACCCCGAGAGTAACAAGTGTTTGCCTTGTTGCCTTTCCATTAAGAACAATAAATTAGTTTTTAGTATAAGTTTGCTGGTTTCAATAAATGTAAACGAGTGCATATCATTATGTCAAGATAATGGCACTAGCATTTACTTCATTTAAGAATATTTTTCAGCATATTGAGCAAAAAGGTCTCTTTTTTTTTCTACCAAGAAAAGTGCACTTGTTATTAGTGAGAATATACTTATTTTAAGGTATTTTTGGGTTCATTGAAGTTAGCTAATTTAACTTATTTTGGAAAGTTTTGACAAGCCAGTTCTATTGGCAGATAATTTTGCTTAGTTCAAATAAAATACCCCGAATTTTTGTATTTCATTTTCTTGTTTTTGAAAACTAACTTTTTGCGGTGCACCGTCTTTCTTGCCTCTAAAGGGGGAAAAAAAAGGTACCATCATCTATTTTTTTTCCACCCAAGATCGCTCTGGGCTGACGAGTGTGGAGAAGATCGAGCAGTGCCAGGAGGCGTACCTGCTGGCGTTCGAGCACTACATCAACCACCGCAAGCACAACATTCCTCACTTCTGGCCTAAGCTGCTGATGAAGGTAACAGACCTGCGCATGATCGGAGCGTGTCACGCCAGCCGCTTCCTCCACATGAAGGTGGAGTGTCCCAACGAACTCTTTCCGCCGCTCTTCTTGGAGGTCTTCGAGGACCAGGACGTGTAACTGGACTAAGGCTACCCCTCTAGACACTAAAAAAAAAAAAAAAAAAACATAGGTGGAGGGGGGTACGTTTGGTAAGAAGAAGTAGGAGAAAGCTAATTATTTTTTTTCCTTATCTAATGGGAACATACCCTGGGAACATTTACCTGTGGCTCGGGGGGATCCCACGCCCGCCACCTACCACCAGCACTCGACAGCGCAAGTGAGAAAAACAATGTGGCTTCTATGTCTTGTCACTTTAAAATGTTCAGTACAGTTATCTAAACCACACTCAAGTCAAACTGTATGCAGACACACACACGCACACACACCTCACAACTGTAGTTTCCTCATTATGATCTCAGACAATCCACTCCACACGCTTCTTTGCACCTTCCGTATCAGCAACAGCGCTCTCTGCAGCCATGACAGTGTTTGTCAACCTACCTCCCCTCACATACTGACCTCTCAATGTACCACACACACACATACACACACACACAATCCAAAACACACATGCGACACCTGCACTTTTTACCTCATAGCATGTAAAATATAGTGTCTTATTTATTGGCGGTTTACTGAGTCCTCAGTAGTACCGCTCTAGTAGTTAGACGCAGTATAAAAACCCGACTTGCAATATAATATCATGTATTGGTTGTGATACACACCGCAACACAACTCTCAGCTTTTCTTCTGTGTGATAACAATTTCCTATAAACACACGCCTTATATTTTTCTACCTATAATCAGTGACGGCTGGTGCAGTTTTTAATGTGGATCTCGAGCCCACATCGGAATTATCGCAAGCAAGCACACAACTCGTATTGCAAATCAATATTTCAATCCAACATGAGCTGTAAATAATAATAATAGTATTAATAAT